>NC_054540.1:4250445-4310445 GCF_017654505.1 Polyodon spathula
GGAAAACAGCAGTCATTCATTGCACTGCAGTAGAACTATATTACTAATTCACAATGGCCTTACTATGATCAGGACTCTGCATGATACTGCATAAATACTTCACTGAATCTTGGCAAGGATATGAAAGAGACCACCACATTGAATTCAATGGTAGTCCATAGGGGTGCCATCTGTTGGGGGGAAAGGAAGGACTGCATTTTCAAACACCCAAAAACAAGGTGTTCAGCAAGCTGTTGCAGCAAAAGCATCCATGGCAGGACAAGAAGAGGACACCAGGAATTACAACATGCGGGTATAGGGAGGGCGTCGCCAAAGCTGGCAACTTACTTGTCTGACTGTCATGAACATGTGATCATGTGTGGTTCAGAACCATATGACAGAGAAAGCACCCCCCTGCTGCAGTCTAGGAAAGATATCTCTGCTCTCAAGATGAGAGACTGACTATGGCCAAAAGTTTTGCATCACCTAGATTGAGACATACCAGTAATAAAAATAAAGAAAGCAACTGTATGAACATAAGTTAGATTTTTATTTAAGATCATGTAATCAAATAAATTATAAAATGATATTGTCTGCCCGGAAGCCGTAAAAGTAGTACAGTATTTCATGTTAGATTTCAAAATGTCACATTTTTACTGAAAACAGTTTTTTGTCAAGTATGCAGAAAACCACAAAGCGGTATGTAATTCAATATGTCAATGTAATATTATTCAGCAGGTTTCATTCGACTTCATGAAGTAAAATTAATTAATTCTATAGGGTGATGCAAAACTGCTGGCCAAAGCTGTAAAGCACAGAAGTCACAGCTCTTTCCAGATCCTTAATACTGTGTTGAAAGATATCTCCAATCAGAACTGCAGACCACTAAATATATATCCATGTATGACGTGAGTGGGTGACGGGCATTACCGTGAACTCTGCATGCAGCTGCTGGGTGTGGAGCGTAGCCTCGCGGAGCTGCTGTCTGCTCAGGGCCCGGTGTGCAGACTGCAGGTACTCCATGGCAACCCTCTCCCGGGGGGCAGGCGCGGCGCTGAAGGGGTCCACGCTGCCCAAGACACTCATATCCAAGCTGAGAGATACATTGGAGCCCCGCCTGCAGGAAGCAACAACGGTTAGCACACACGCCTTTCATTAGCAGCTGCTCACAATCCAAGAATCCATATCTGAGATGTAAACAAGGCTTAGTATTTTTAATATAACTCTCCTGAATTTTCTCCATAATTTTATCAGACTCCTAGGGCAACATTTTCAAAGGCCAGTTTTTAATTTACTCCTATTTTTTCATTTTACAAAATTCATTTTTCATTTTACAAAACTAGAACCAAATAAGCAAATTGTATATTTCAAGTCACCTTTAAGTGCTTTCAGTACATTCTGTTTTTAACTTTCTAACATTAACCTTATTTTTTCCCTTTTAAAAAAAAAAGCAGTTCATGAAAGAATGTGTAAATGCTTTTCTGGAGCCTTTTAGCATTGCCTATGGGTGCAATCTGATAAACTGCTGATTGACCTTTAACTAAAAGCTAAAAATGAAATATTTACTATGGAAGTAGATTCACCTTTAATGGTGCGTTTGCAGTAATTTACTTGTCTATTGTCACTTTTTTATCTATCCCATGTTCATGGAATCCTATGTAGGTACACTTGTGAAAATGTGCTCATTAAAAAAACCTATGGAAAGTAGGATAAATCCCCTTTAAATTAATAAATTTGCATAACAAGACTTACATAGGATTCTATAAAAATGGGGTAAAAATAATTATGTGCCAGTAGACACAGTAAAACAACTTCCATAGTATATATTTCATTTTTGTCAGTTGTGGGCAAAATTCACATCTTATCAGCTAATTTCCCCTTTAACCTATAGTTTAATGTTGTTATTGATTTTGAGGATTGTGTGTGTGCTATGGTTTTGAGACATATCTATAGCTGTGAACTGTATCGGAAAGCAGTGTAATCTGTATGCCTGCTCCATTAGGATTGCAGATTAATTCAAGGTCTGATGAAGTGGATATACCCTCAGTAATTGGTGACAATCGATTCTGTGTATCTTCCTGGCTGATACAGCTTCATCACAACCTACATTCAGTGTATGAGATGTCAATAAAGCCTTGTCACAACCTGCATTCAGTGTGTGAGACTGGCTGATACAGCTTCATCACAACCTGTATTCAATGTGTGAGACATCAATACAGCGTCATCACATCCTGCATTCAGTGTGTGAGACATCAATACAGCTTCATCACAACCTTCATTCAGTGAGTGTACTTGTCCTTAAAGACAGTAGCAGCACAGTGGCTTGCAACCAAAAATGTGTCCTATTTTTATAACCAAGTTATTTGTTAAATCTTAAATCAAGAAGTCTCATTTGTAATACCTTTACTGGTTTTATCCATACCATTTGTGGTGGGTGTTTAAGGATAAGGAACTACTTGGAAGGCAGACCCATGTCCTTTACGCATTATAAATGGTAGAGGCAGAGGATAACCAGTCTCCAGGTTCAGAAACCAGCTCTCTGCCTGCTGTGCTAAAAAAGACAGGTTCCATCAACAATGCAGTCAGACTCTTCAATATACTATTAAACTCATTATTCTAACAGAGAGTCGTTTACAGCCTGCAGTGCGTTCTGAGCACTTGTCCATACACATGGAAGAGAGAGTCATTTACAGCCTGCAGTGTGTTCTGAGCGGATCTTTGTTGTGTACAGTGGGGATTTTTTTGGTCTGTTTGAACAAAGACATTAGAAAGCAGAGGCCCAGGCTTTTGAATGTCCCTGTTGAGTGGCCTGCCTGCTCACGGAACAAGAAACCCGGGCAGGGCCACATATCCTGAAGTAAGTACATTTAAAAACCCAGGAACATTGATGAATTACAAAGAAAAACCTGAACAGAATATGCAACAAAAATGAACTAAAATCACAGCTACACTCTGGGCTTAGCTAACTGGAGGCAAAGAACCACCACGTACCAAGCCAATGGAGGAGCGCAGTTTGATGTTCTGTAATGTTGTCATATGGTGGGTTAAATTGACAGGCTCTACATTAAAAGTAAATGAATAAGGTTTATCATCCTTCAAAAGGAAGTTTCACCTGTTCATTACAGGACACCACCTGACCCGATGGTTCAATTAATCATTAGCTAGCTCCCTTCCAGGACTGTGTTTGTCCTAAAATTACTCTTTGGCTCGCCGTGCTGAAAAAAAACCAAGAGATTTTCCAATTGTTTACTTAAATCGCAATCAGTTCTTTAAATACTCTCGCCAATGTTTATTCAGAGCTGAACGCCCAGATCCCTGATCCTCTTTCTTTTTTAATTTAATGGGCTGGGATTTCACTAAAGCTGGAGAGTCGTTGCCCTTTCCCCTTGGCAGTGCGGGTGAGGGAGTTGTTTCCTTCTGTGCACTTCATCCCTGCTCCCCCAGCCTGGGTCTTCAGGCTACTCTGGGCTATCTGCAGAGCTGCAAGCTCTGACCGACCCTCGCAGGTGGAAGGAAGACATTCATTAACTGGAAGAGAACAGTGCTGGCTGGGACAGCGGGCTTGGGAGCCATGTTTCATCTCCAAGATCAAATTCACACTACAAACAGCTAATCAACTCTGCCATTGCCAAAGGACAATGAGCCGAGCCAAGCCCAGTCCAAGCAGGGCTAAGTTAAACACAAATAACCGCGCACTCCACATAATCCCTGAAATTGTTTATTTTGTTATAAAAAGAAAAAAAAAATATTAGTATGTTAAATATAAAGGGCATGTTTATAGTGCTGGGCAATGTGGGTAATTATGTACCAGACTACCTAACCCTAAATCTGTTTGTTCAATTCGAAGACTAATCATTTAAAAATGGAAAAACAAAAACTGCTACTACTACAACTACTACAAAAAAGAAAAAAATCACTTCAACTTTAAGTACTTCAAAAATAAATACTTTTCTCTAAAAAACTGTGCTGTATTACAGTACTCTGTGAGCTTCTCAAACAAGCAGTACCATGTCTATAAAAATTAAGGTACGAAATGAATTCCTCTGTTAAACTCAGGTCAAACACACTGCTAACACCTTCATACAGTAAATCACACCGTCAGAGCTGTCTGATAACAAACCTAAACTCTGTGTGACACAACAACATACTGTTTTAAAAAACCTCTTAAAACCTTTTAAAATCTCGTTAAAATCAGCACACGATATAGTAATAAAAAGCGGCAATATGAATAACAAAGGCATTCCAACCTCAGCAGGTCAGACTGGCCTGAGGAAGTCGCTTTGACAAGCACTTCTGGACTAGCCTTTAAGCAATGAGTATCTAGGGGGGACAGGAACCACCCAGTATCCTGTGGAGGAAACCAGCTGACATAAGAGTCATTTCAGCTTTTCCCTTTTAATCACGCTTTCTAATGTACTGCCAATGGCTCTGCAGTGCCCGTGATAAGCCAGTACAGTACATCTGAGAGAAAGGACTTCTCACACATGCTAGGCTGCACAAACCCAGCCGTCGATTACTCCCCTGCTGAAACTTATTTTTAGCACATCATGGTGTGGTTTGGGATGAAAAAACGGCACACACACACACACAGAACACACACACACACACACACACACACACACACACACACACACACACACACACACACACACAACACACACACACACACACACACACACACACACACACACACACACACACACACACACACAAGAACACACACACACACAAGAACACACACACACACACACACACACACACACACACACACACACACACACACACACACACACACACACACACACACACACACACACACACACACACACACACACACACACACACACACACACACACACACACACACACACACACACACACACACAAGAACACACACACACACACACAAACACACACACACACAAACACACACACACACACACACACACACACACACACACACACACACACACAACACACACACACACACACACACACACACACACACACACACACACACACACACACACACACACACACACAACACACACACACACACACACACACACACACACACACACACACACACACACACACACACACACACACACACACACACACACACACACACACACACACACACACACACACACACACAAACACACACACAAACGATTAATGGTTGTGGCTAACAATGCATTCACAGGTTATGCTAAAGATATGTTTCGAATTATAAAAACAAAAAAAAAGATTATGATTGAACAATGCACTTAATTTCAGTCCCTGCATTATTATTTACATTATCATCTACATTATTTAGCTGAGAAGAAAGAAAGGTTAAACCTAGCCAACAGGTTTGGCCACAGACTGAAGGACACGGTTAGAAAGTAGAGTTGAGAAAGACTTAGGCCAGATAAAAAGCAGATTCTTTTTTTACACAGATATCGGTGAGTGTGTGGAACGGACTGCCATTGTTGCTGCTGAATCTGGGGATCCTTTAAGAAATGACTGGAGCGCGTTTCAGGATCAAAGGCCTTCTCTTGTTCAATGTTCTTATGTTTGAGAACTACAATAAATACTGTATTCTTAACATACATTTACCTTAATATTGACTTCATAACATTGTATTTGTAGATTAATTCTACATCAGCATATTATCAAAGGCACATATTTTTTAAAAGTATTTTACACTAATATTGAACAACTTTTACAATATAAAAAAAAAAAAAAGAAAAAAAATGTGTCAACATTAAGGTAAATTTACCGTAAAAATATGGTATGATTTTTTACAGTGCAG
Organism: Polyodon spathula; assembly: GCF_017654505.1. Taxonomy (NCBI): domain Eukaryota; kingdom Metazoa; phylum Chordata; class Actinopteri; order Acipenseriformes; family Polyodontidae; genus Polyodon; species Polyodon spathula. The sequence continues at coordinate 4,256,222 of NC_054540.1, forward strand.
CTACTGTGCAGTCTGCTGTTTTTTTTAAATAGTTCAAGTCCCATATAACTCATTCCAGCCCCACCCTACTGAGGTGGCTCACTTCTTGTGATTGCACACCAGCAAGCCAGCTGGGAATACGGCACAATTTCCCTATATGGTAAAAAAAAAAAGAAATACTCTTCCCAATGATAAACAGAAGTCAGGTTGCAGGAATTCAGGGAAACCACCACCTATTTTTAATGTATTACTGGTAATGGAAACATGTATGGGAGACAAAATGTAATAGACACATCATTGAATCCAGTATCAACAAAGTTTTACAAGTTAGCAACCAGTTTATGATATCGAGTTCTGCATGCAGCATTGGCTTCCTCAGTCAACAATGTAAACTAGCCATTGGCTAAACTGAGTTTGCTCAACGCCGTGGTCTTAATAACAACATCCGTCACAAACAAACAGAATAAACAGCTCTGGCGCTAAGAGCTCTGGGTGATATTGGGTTCATAGCAACAACAAAGACCCTGGTACTCTACTCTGTATCTGGGACTCTGCCAGCAGGCCAGCACTGGCTAAACAGACTCGGAAGCAGAAGCATACATACAAACACAAACACAGTATTTAACTGGCAATGAGGGAAGAAAAAGGCTGTACTGATATGACTGGAGTTGCTATGAGCAAATATGCCAACAGGAATATTTTGCAGCAACAAAATAGAACTTTGTCAACATTCTGGGTGCTTTTGAACTGGCTTTGGTTATGTTTGGGGAGTCCTAAGTGTCTTTTAACTTTGTCCCCCATACTACTATACATATATCTATACCTGCATCCATCCATCCATCTATCCATCTATCTATCTCTCTATACACACACACACATAAAACCCAGAGCCACTCACAATGATTGCAAACACCATAAAGTAATGAAGGAAATTCAAATGATCTGAAACTGCAATTCGGGACAAGCTATACTATGAAAGCTGATGTGATTAAATTATAATTTTTTTTTTATGGAAGCAATGTGTTTATTTCCTCATCTTGGCATGTCCAGTGAATTATGATTTCCTTAACAGGGTCCCCGCGTGTTTTCAGCACATTCGTAATAAACTTCTTTCTCACTTTTCCTGTCCAAGAATGGGATAGTTCTTGTGCACTCATCGTTCTGCACGCAAGAAGTTTTTTGCAGACTCTGGGTAACACGTAACTCCTCTAAATCAATAGTCAGCAATGCCTAGAACGTACAGAGTAAACAAGACAATGATTTTTCTCTCAAATCTAACAAAAGATTACTATTTGACTTGAAATTTCAGATTTAAAAAACAATGCACATTCAAGCATACACACGCACACAGGCAGACAGAAATACTATTTGCAATTCATTTGCAAAGCAGTTAACATAACATTTAGTTTGGGTGTTACTAAAACACACCCATATTTCCAAAAACTATAAATTAATAATTCATGCAAACCATTTTTTTGCTCCATCCTCTTTTTTGGAGGATAAAACACCAAATTTGGTATGGTCTGGCTTTCGACTTTGCATGCAGTGAAACAGGAAACAATGAGATAATTCATATGCTGCAGAGTAACGTTAAAATCTGAAAAAACAAAAAAGGAAAAACACAACGCCTGTGTTACAAAACCTTCAACAAACAACCAAGTGTGTTCCTATAAGAGCTTTACCAGCTAGGTTTTCACTTTACAGCAAACAGGGTTGAACTGGAATAAATGTTTAGAGACTCAGATTCAGTCAAGGTAGTGAAGCAGTTACTGCCAGTAGACTGAAAGGACTACATTCCTATCAAGTGAAACACATACATTATCCCACCCTGAACCCAACCTTAATTCTACCATAGATCCCAGTCAGATCTTGAGAATCTCAAAAACCCATTCAGTGAAAACCCATATAAAAATGGAATGATGCAGAGGACATTTTTTTGTATGTTTATACAAGTAATGTCTGTGTCAATTAAAACATTAGGACAGGACGCCACCACAAAACACTGAATACCAACATACTATAGGCATCTTTTCTAAATTCGGAAACCTCATAAAACATTGAACCCCAGGGGGTAAAAAACAGAATATGGTGTCTGACGTTACAGAAATAGGTCAGCCTAAAAAGAATGACCAGAGCCTATCTGGTTACACAATGACACACGGGGTGAGACATCGTAAGAGTGCTCAAATCACTTCTTTTCATGTTCAGCCAAAACGGAAGAGCGTGTGATGGGTAGGGGCGGAGGAGACAATCACAATCAACAGCCCAGCAACCAGGGCTTCCGGTCACCATGGGAACCAGCCTGATTGACAACTGCAATTTCCTGGGAAGCTAAAACTAGTAGTGACCTTGGTGCCCCGAATCAGCAGAGCAGGCGTGCGCTCCAGAAGGGACCCTCTTAAAGGCAGTTCACCTATCCCTTTCCTGCCTTCTCACCACTGCTGTTTAATGTGACAGGACAACGACTCCTTAATGAAGGCTCTGACATCCATCAAAATCAACCTAAAGGAAAAAGAGGACGGACACTTGACTTACGCCTTCAGGAAGCACAATGCTTATCAGCGCAGCTTTTATAAGGTACAGTCCGTTGCCTCTTGGTACTATTGTGGTTAAACCAGAGCTACTTTACCAGTATGAGAAACATTTATTGAAGTTATTTCTAAATATTTTAAAAGGACAAATCAACAAACTCGAATGCAGTTACAGCATGTAGCTCATTTCAGAGTTGATCCATGAATTGAAACTCAGTCCAATGAAGGCTCTCCATTCTCAATGTGTTTGTAACTTTGAGGTTCAACTCCAATGAAATGAATGTCATCATGCAGGGATGGAAATAACCCATTCCAGGTTTTACTATTAGTTTGATTAGCCCCAAAGTATAGGTAACAAGCTCAGATGTGGCTCAAACTGCTATGCAATGGGAATCTTATTTCCGTCCCTGTCATGCACTATTCAAGCACAGCTTTTATGACAGCAACACAGCATCATTAAGTTGGTCTTCCATGTTGTCAAGGCTTTTCATTCCCACACAATAATATCAGGTTCCTCTGTGAGGTACAACCTGACTTGTCACTGGAGAGGATCTGGTCCAACCTGGGTAATATGGACAGCAACCCCCGATGAGAAGCAGAAAGCCTGGCTGGAAATCCAGCCCATGTTTATATTAATATAATATATTATCTTAACTAATGTATTCTTATAGTTGTTTAGATTCACCTTGTATTATTTTCTGTTTAAGTCATCCTACCCATGTAAATAAAAACTAAAAGTTTAAAGCACCCATGTGGTTTCAATAGACCTCCAAGTACATTAGGCACACCTTAGTGTAACCATTAACCTGTCCCCCTGCAATACTCTGCCCCTAGTGGACATAAGAAATTTGTTCTACGCAATATTTCTTACTGATGTATTTCTACGAGAGGCAGTGTTGCAGGGGGACAGGTTTATGGTTACATTGTGGTGCACCAGATATGCTTAGTGGCCAGACATGATTTTAAGAGCTCTATTGATGTCACAGGGGAGTTTAAAATTCCTGTTATATATTAAAAAAAACAGCAGGGGTGATAACTGAAATAGAAAATGATCCCATTGGATAACTGTTCTATTGATATGCGCATTCCTTTACTGGAAAACAGGATATTTTTGCAGCAACTTAATTTCGCTAATGGCCTTCAAGGTACATTTTTGTGGTAATGAATGTTTGTGCTTCTTTTTCTTTTAATGTATGCCACATGTATGAATAATATATTTCACAGCACATTAATTTTGCGGATTTTTAAAAAACGCGAAATTAGCAAACATTTCTTGCTTGCAAATTTTTCTAGTTTTGAAGTATTATAAGTAAAAACACAGTCATTGATATAAACTGCAAACCAACTGTACCTTGATATCGTCTGTGACAATCAACTATACTTGCTTTGATTTTGCTATACTTACTATATATATATATATATATATATATATATATATATATATATATATATATATATATATATATATATATATATATGTAAAGTTTTAAAGGGAAAGTAATACACATTACAACTAATGAGTACATCTTATTGTAAATACTGGTTATGTTGCTGGTAGAAAACCTAGTGCGGCAGAAGGAGGAATAAACCTGCCAAACTACAACTGCTATAGTGTTACCTGACGAGCAGTAAAGGTATGTGTGTCTGGGTCTGGTTGCCATTCAGTCTGGGTTAAATATAACATTACATCCATTCAGCAAACATGTCCTCTGAATGGAAATACTGAACCTGTCGCTGCTCTCGTCCCTGTTTGACTTCAGTGGTCTTGCAAACGCAGGTATTGACTTTCGAACAAAAGTAAATATTAACAGGACTTACAATGGGTAATCCGTTCATATCACCATCATCAAAAAGGACTCAAAAGGAAATCTCAAAATGATATGAAGAAACCTACTATCTGCAGCTGTCTGCAAGGTCTTAGATTTCATTTTGCACAGACATATTGTACACTCCCACCACTTCCAAAAACTACTGTGAGAATTTTAATTAAAAAAGGGTGGATTTCAGTGGAATTTGTTTCATTCTATCATAAGTATTTCTTTAATAAAATAAATAATTAAATAAATGTAACTGCTTCATCTCTCCTCTAGATGTCACTGTTTCTTTCTCTTCCATCAGATGGAATACATTACAACAATACAACCCTAAGAGGAACAGCAGTTTCAAACCACAGACCAAGCTCTTCTAAACTGTATAGGAACAGCTAGAGTGGATGCACAGCAGAAACCAATTGAAGGCATCAGGGCAAGAACATTACATTAACCCTTTACTGAGCACTGTTCAGTATAACAATTGGCCAAAATATCTTGTTTTTTTTCTAATTTTGTTTTGCAGATGAAATATTGATTGGCCCAGCTAACCATATTGTAATAAAGTGTGCAGAGTGTTGTGCAAACAGCAGGTGGCAGTGCACTCCCTTTATGTCCATAAGAGTGCTTGTACTGTATGCTAATAAGGATGGGTTGGGGCGCTGTAACCCTGGTCTGTTAGAAGTTCAATTGCAGTCGGGATTCTCCCTAGAGAATCCATGTATTGAGCAACAAGGCTGTCAACAAGGCTACTTGTTTGTTGAATGGTCTGACGTGTTATAGAACTGATTTGTCGGGTGCATTATTGAACCTACAACACAGGTACAATATTATAGTAATTAGACTAAACAAGATTGAGAACAATAAGATTTCCTATTGCAAGTCAAATAAATACATAATAAAGATTCCTGGGGCACAGGGAAGGGCAGCTTCACAATTCTTTTCACACTGGAACTTATAAAAAGGATAGAACTGACAAGTAGCCCAACAGTTTATTGAACCACTGAACCCTTCTGAGGACTACATTCAGTAAAACTGTTCACAGAATATTAGAACCCCACAGCACTGCAATATGATCAGGCAAGATGAACACCCTGGAAGCACTGTAGTGCAAGCTTTCTGTTTGTTGCTTTGAGTCTGTTAGAGTCTGTCAGCTCTCAGAGCAGGGGCCTGACCTCGGGATAGCTGCATTTTTCAATTCTAGTTCACAGTTTACCCTTCAATCCCCTGGAGCAACTTGAGCTCCTTGTATGGCTCTTTACAAAACAACTCAACAGGATCCTAGGAGAGTCTTTCCCTCTAGCAAAGCAAACAGCTTCATGCCTGGCAGGTTTAACAGACATGCACAGTATAGAGAGATAACAAGTCTATTACTCAAGCTGTTTACCTTTGAGAGGTTGGGTAAAAACTGCAGTTTGAAAGGGGCTGCCGATTCTCTGTACTGTACCCAGTGATTCACTCCAGATATTATCCTCAGGAAAGTATAGCTGTAGTATACTGTAGATATAGTGTATATACAGAGTAGATAGTGTAGATACAATGTATTATAGAGTAGATTGTGTAGATGCAGGGTAGATACAGTGAGGTACAGTGTAGATACAGTGTAGATACATGGTAGATACAGTGAGGTACAGTGTAGATACAGTGAAGATGTTCTATATTTGTACTGGTTTCAAAGACAGGCAGGAACAAAATACAGAAAATTAGAATGCGATTGAGTGTGAACAGCCAATCAGCTTCCAGATCTAGCGAGCTTCTATTTTGCATAGATGCCCGCTGGAACGCTGAAGTGCTTAACTGCGAATTAATTAATTAATTAATTATTTAAAATTTAGTCGTCTCCAATTTTTTTTTACCCCAGTTTTCTCCCCAATTTTGGGCCCAATTATTATCTGTATCTTCGACTCAATGCTCACAACCCCCCCGCTGACTCGGGGAACGGAGGCTGGAGCACGCGTCCATCCACGCGTCCATCCACAGCGAGGCCACCAGACCTATAGTGCCAGAGGACAACACAGATCTGGTGGCTCCACTGCAGAACCACAGACGCCCCCTATAGGCCACAGGGGTCGCTGATGCGCGGTGAGCCATGGATTCCCCTGCTGATCTAAGCCCTCCCTACCCAGGCAGTGCTCAGCCAATTGTACGCCACCCCCTAGGAACTCCCTGTCAAGGTCGGCTGTGACATAGGCTGGACTCAAACCTGCGATCCCCAGGCTATAGGGCACATCCTGCACTCCACATGGAGCGCCTTTTTTTTTAACTGGATACGTCACTCAGGACCCTTATTTGTGAATTAAATTTTAAATCAATCTGGGCCTACATACTGTTTTTTTCCTTAGCTAATCTGATAACATAAAAAGCTATTTAAACATACTTTCTGACGCTGGTCTAGAGACAAGCAAAATCATGTCTGTGACAGGAACCTGTAATGAAGGCTCAATTCGCAGCTACTGGACGGCATATCAACAGGGGACACACGATTGCTCCACACTTCTGTCATCGCAACACCCTCCCTCAAAAGCAACCAGTTAAACTGCCAACAGTGTTTCAGTTCCTTCCACTCCAGCCAGTCCACTCCCTGTGCTTGAATGACGCCCCGCCTCCAACAAGTTTCGAGTCCGACTCAATACTGCACAGACTGTTCAATAACTGTGCATGTCCAGATAAATTATATTAAGAAAGAGTAAGACCCCAATAAATAAATATGTTAGCAATAATAATAATTTTAATAATAATAATGTTTTCCCTACGTGTATGTCTTTTTTCTAGTCTAATTATGTTAGGGACTATATTCCTCAGCGGAATGTTACCTGGTGAAATATCACAAGTTCAAAGTAAACATAGGTTTTTAAAGTTTTTTTTAATGGGAAAGTAAAGAAATAAATCATTTTCTAATAGCGATATAGCCTTCTCGATGCAGGCTCTTCTGTGTGGTAGATGACCTTGACTTTCATTAAGGCCCTTGCATCAACAGGCTCTGTCGCTTAGATAGACAACTTAACAAGTCTGTACTTTCTAAACACACTTTTTAATGATAGCAGCCTATAATGATATGAGCAGCAGGAAAATAAAATGCTGAATGTAACGATTTAAACAATAAACAAACCGTCAGGCATCCTTCTGGGTCTTTAAACCAAATCTCCCAGGCTGTTAATCTCCCGGGCTGTTTGTTGCTTGTTTTGCCCCATCACAGTTGACATTTTTTCGGAGACCCTGAGAAATGCTTTCCATTGTCCCTCCTTCCCTGGCTGCATAAAGAGCATGTTTAATGGGTTGCGCTTACCTCTCCTGGAGACCAGCAGATTTAATTCTGAAGGGTGAGGGGCTGCAGGACAGGCAGGGTTTCATCTCGGGTGCAGGCTGGCTCTGGGGGTTGGCACTGATGCTCTCAGATCTGGGCACCGTCTCGGGCTGCACCATGCTGTTGAAGATCTGCACCTCGGGGTTCTTCGTGGGCAGGGGGATGGGGGCCAGGTGGATCTCCCGGCTCTGCTCCTTGTACCGCTGATCAGGGAACTCAGTTTTCTCCTTCAGCCGGTACAGGACCTACATGGAGAGAGAGAGAGAGAGAGAGAGAGAGAGAGAGAGAGAGAGAGAGAGAGAGAGAGAGAGAGAGAGAGAGAGAGAGAGAGAGAGAGAGAGAGAGGCTTCAAGAAGGTGACAATAGCGACATATGAAAAGGTGCAAATCAATACTGACAATAACCTAAAGACGGAATGCAGGCAGTGAAGCTGTATTGTCCAGAACAGTGTGACCGGAGAGGATTTTCAACTTTATAGGAACAGCTACTGGTTTAGTCCAAACTACTAGCCCTGCTCAACTTCTGACCTCTACAAATAAGCACACAGGTATGCAGGTGGGCCAGTCCATCCGCACTTCAAAGTCTTTCATTAACCTTCAGCAAGATGTAAATTAGGCACCGGAGCCCCAGAGAGCAATGAGTGTGATAAACACCAGCAGCACTCCACCTCCTCCTCCACTCCACTGAGTCCCAATGAGTGTGATAAACACCAGCAGCACTCCATCTCCTCCTCCACTCCACCTCAGTCCTGAGTGTGATAAACACCAATGAGTGTGATAAACACCAGCAGCACTCCACCTCCTCCTCCACTCCACTGAGTCCCAATGAGTGTGATAAACACCAGCAGCACTCCACCTCCTCCTCCACTCCACCTCCTCCTCCCAATGAGTGTGATAAACACCAGCAGCACTCCACCTCCTCCTCCACTCCACCTCCTCCTCCCAATGAGTGTGATAAACACCAGCAGCACTCCACCTCCTCCTCCAATGAGTGTGATAAACACCAGCAGCACTCCACCACCTCCTCCTCCACTCCTCCACCCTCCACTCCACAACTCCCACCTCCTCCTCCACTCCACAACTGAGTCCCAATGAGTGTGATAAACACCAATGAGTGTGATAAACACCAGCAGCACTCCACCTCCTCCTCCACCACCAATGAGTGTGATAAACACCAGCAGCACTCCACCTCCTCCTCCACTCCACCTCCTCCTCCCAATGAGTGTGATAAACACCAGCAGCACTCCACCTCCTCCTCCACTCCACAACTCCTCCCAATGAGTGTGATAAACACCAGCAGCACTCCACCTCCTCCCAATGAGTGTGATAAACACCAGCAGCACTCCACCTCCTCCTCCATCCACTGAGTCCCAATGAGTGTGATAAACACCAGCAGCACTCCACCTCCTCCTCCACTCCACTGACTCCTAATGAGTGTGATAAACACCAGCAGCACTCCACCTCCTCCTCCACTCCACCTCCTCCTCCCAATGAGTGTGATAAATACCAGCAGCACTCCACCTCCTGCTCCACTCCACAACTCCTCCCAACGAGTGTGATAAACACCAGCATTCATATTTATGGGGACTTCTCATTAACTCTCACTACATTTTTTACTTACTATTTCTAACTCCAATCAGACAAAACTCCACACAGGGTGAAAGTCGACAACATAGTAAATATTTTGGCACACTGTTAAATATATATATTTAAATATATATATGAGAAGTGCCTGTGCAAGCACACTGCTCATGAGAATCAATTCCAAACCACAGGGAAGAGTTACCAATCTCCACTGAGCAGCTCTCCCCAAAACAACAGGAAAACAACACCTAATACAGAGTGCAAAACACACTTTGAATAAAGATCATTTCAATCACAATTTTAAAAAAAAAGAACTGTTAGAACTTTTAAAAATGGCAAGGGCATCAATTGTATTAATTTGTACTTTATTTTATTTCTATACTGTATATTTTATTTCTATACTGTATATTTTATTTCTATACTGTATATTTTATTGCTGTTATCAAAAGAATAGCAGTGCCTCAATGAAAACTTGCAAAATACTTTTTCTTTTTTTTTTTAAATTACAAATTAAAACCACACAGGAAACAGAATGGTGTTTTATATGAATGAAAAAGTTCAATCAGAACATGTACCTTGTATCCTTAAGTGACATTCCCTGCCTGCAGTACAGGCTCTTAATCTAAGATTACAATTCTCAATTAAGTGCCAATGAGGCACCTGAGGTAACGGAAACAGAGTAAAAGCCTTGGAGACAAGCGAAGCAATACAAAAAATCCATCCACGAATAAATAAATACAAACTTACCATTAAACATGTGATAATAATTACAAAGATAGTGAGAAAAATAGCCACAGCATAAAATCCCTCTTTGGTCCACACTTTATCTCTGTCATGTTGTCCTTGCAGCACATTTTTCTAAAAGGAAGAAAGAAAACAACAAGAAGAGAGAATGACACATTGGTAAACAACAGTAATCTTAACAAAAAAAAAAGTGCAGAAAACAAGCACACATTGTGACCGATTCATTCCTGCCTACCTACCAACCCATCTGTAACTGCTAATCCCAAACCAAGCAAACGAGTCCGGCCGCTGCCGTGCACTCCCTATTTTCAGGCAACTGGCAATTACATTTGCTTTTTAAAAAACAATATTCTTAATGGCCTAGCCTGGAGCTGTGTAAATAGAGCATGTTAGGTAGCGTGGGGAGGCTCTGTGCACTGCATGTGCCAAGGAAGGATACACCTCTCCAAGAGTGCCTGTGCTCTAGCTGTTCCTGTGCCCTCCCACACAGACACACGCCGCTCTCTCCACTCTCTCCCCCTCCCTGCAGCACTGGGTGTCACAAAAGGTGAAGGCAATCCATGTGAAGAGCAGGTGCCTCTCACTTGAGAAAGCTTTTTCATTTCCGCCCAGGAATAGAGCCCTCATCTACGCACAAAGACAGCAATCACTTGTTATTTAGCTGTCGCCATATATAGCACAGCAGCCCGCAGTGCTGGTTTGATCTGCTTAGGAAAGTTACTCAGAACAGGGGATTCCCTGTTGACTGTCTTTGCACACCCCCTCCATCTACAGTGGTCAGTTCATTTCATATCATATCATTACAGCTCAAGAGCGCACCCCAACCTGGTTAGTTTCAAAGAACTGAGTTAAAGTATACTCTAAAAACCATACAAGATATTTTTGAGGCACAAAATTTGAGGTAGGAAAATGGTTAAAAGCTCAGCTGCAAACCTATTAGCAGATTCTTTTAATACTCTGGTAAAAGGTTTGCAATCTCACTTATTAAATCAGACATTAGTTTTGACTTGCAAACAGAAATGTAATGTAGCTCAAGCAGGTTAAGTTGGGTCTGCTTTTTCAAACACAGTTGCATCGCTGTCTAACGACAAATGTCGAGTAAAAAATGGCAATAAACTTAAGGAAATATGAGATGCAGTTTTCTAAATCCTGCACTACCTTACATCAAACCACCGTTTTTCACCCATCACCTCACATTTATAGTTTTGGTCTAAATGTTTTGCAACTTCTAGTACAAATGTGCAGACCAAGGTAAATGTCAAAAATACTGACCGAGGCCACTTGCATCACACAAGTTATCACAAGTGGATTCTACACAATCTACAATATTGCTGCTGTTCAGTCAAACAGTATCAGTGGCATTTAGTACACTGGGCAGGTGGAGACTGCCCTAGCCTGATACTGGAATAAGGGAGATGACAGTTCCACTCTCTGCTGGTAATGAGTCATTACTGTTTGCCTTTCTGCTCAATGTTTATTCATTTTAAGGAATATACCCGTATACTGATCGCGTGCAGTGATAACTTCTAGTCCAATTACCAGACGTACCGAATCATGTACTTGAAACATTTGCTTTCCGATAAGGTCTATATTGACATAGCAACAGCAAATGCTGTATAGTTTGACTTTATTACTAAATAAAAAAGATGCCTGTTTGTGATCTCGAGAGCATGGCTCCCTATTGAACTTTGGAAGTTTTCACTGGAGCTTGTAATTGAGACTATACTTGTGCTGCGCATTATCCATTCACTAGATGAAAGTAGAAAGTCCTTCTATAGCAGCTACCCCCAGCTTTTACATTGTCTTTCCTGCAAGCTCAAATGCTTTGTGTACCAAGACCCTGTCTCAAAACATACAGTACGTACCGCTGATGTGGCCACGTTAAAACAACAGTTATTAAAAAACATAGAGAGAAATCCAAGAGTGCAGCAGTGTGCTGTATGTGAAGACAATATGTCAAAGTGTGCCGTCTCTCTAACAGAATCCGAAAGTGGCACATGACCTTGGTATGGCAGCCATATTAGGTATCAGGTGCCAAATATGCTATTATGGTACATTTTGCATGAGCGGTTTCTAGAATATTTAAAATATGAAGCCAGCATCTCAAAGAGTTTGAGAGATTTGAGTAACTGAATTAGCGTCGTCAGCATATTTACAAAAACATACACGCTCCCTTTACAAGGGTTCTTATTAAAAACTGCGAAATGCCAGTGTCGTGCTGCATTACAGTTAATACACTCTGTTGTGCTGATTCATTTATCAGACAAGCACTGCTTTCGCATCCCCTCTTCTATAAATGAGTAATAAGATGCATAGCCAGCATTTAATACCACTACAACAATACTCCCAGCTTGGAAATCCCAGTTGACAGAAGCAATACTTGCTATACTTTTATAACACAAACAAACCCTCTCCACCAAAGAAATGCCCTGCGGACAGCACACCTGCTTCACTTAAAACCCACAGCACAGCATCCGCAAGAAGATCCATTTAAACTGTGCACTCAGTCAAAACAAATAGAAGCACTTTAGTTCAGCTGCCTGCACTTCCTTTAGCTTTTCAATTCAGGTGACCCGCAAATAGGCCAGAGGCAACTCTGAATATCGTTTTCTTCTGCACTGGGTGACTCACTGAACAACATAACACACACACACACACACACACACACACACACACACACACACACACACACACACACACACACACACACACACACACACACACACACACATATAGACTGCTGTGCAAAAATCTTACACATGTTGCATTTTCAGACTCTGATGCATTGTGAGTATGAACAATTTACTCAAAGTTTCCACTAGTGTTTACTACTATTATAACAACTTTGACTTGTATAAAGAACATCCATCAACAGTCCAAAGCACCTTTGACCATTGTTCCATAGTCCAATTTCTGTGTTCTTGTGCACATTGGAGCCTTTTAGTCTTTCTTAATAGAGGTATTCTTACTGCAAAAGATCCTTTAAGTCCAGATTTCAAGCGAGACCTTCATTCTGTTGATCTGATGGACAACACCACCTGTGCCTTCTGCCAGTTCTGTTGTCAATTCAACACTTGTCTTCTTTCTATTCCTTAAGGATATTATCTTCAAGTATTGCTCATCCTTGTTAGACAGCTTTTTGGGTCTTCCAGTCCTGCGTTAAGCTATTGCACTCAATGTTTTTCCTTCTTTATGCAAGTCAAGGTTGTTATAATAGTAAAAAAACACTAGAGGAGGCTTTGAGTGAATTGTTGATGATGATAGTGCATCAGAGTAGAAAACTGCAACATATCTAAGACTTATGATCAAAACAAAAAGATTGCCAGCTCCCGGATAAATTCATTACCTAAGCAGTCTCTCTGGGGTGCTGATATATTATGCTGGTTATATAAGGTTGCAACACATGCAGGTGTGTGCAGAACGTTGAGAGACGCTGATATTCCTTTTTATTGTATTCACCAAGCAGCAAGCCATAATTAAAGCTGTATTGTTTTTCATGGTTATCACAGATTTCAGAATTTCTGTGAAATTTGTTGTATAATAGGTATAAAAAAGAAATAATACATTTTAAATGTGACATTTTTTCTGGTTTAATAAATATTATGTCAAAATTGTGATGTGACATTAAAAAAATAAATAAATAAATAAAAATACAGCCCAGGTCATAATTCCATTCGAAACAAATGGTAATCAATAACACCTTAAAGGGGAACATAGTGGCTTTGATTCACAAAGATGCAACGCAGACAGATAGAGTCCAAGTACAGCAGTCACAGAGAAACAGATCAATTCACTAAGCCGACCATGGCATTAAATTCCATCTTCAGATTGTTCTGACCAGTCTTTAATTTCGACATTGCTAATGGGTCTTGTATATCCGGACTGCAGGTTGAATAACTGTTTAATAGACTATTCCTGGTCGGATTTAATTCCCCTGGCCCTGTATCCCCACTAGTGACTTTCAAAAGCTGCTAGTCTGGAGACTCCTCCCCTTCCTGAGTCAAACACTTTTTTTCTGTAGCTTGTCTCCTAATCTCAGTTCATGGGGACGTACCTCTGGGGTGATCTCCGTAATGCCAAACTGAGACAGGCTCTTGTGGAGGATGTTCACGTTGAGAGAACGTACCACTTCCTCAGAGGACAGTCTCTCCATGGTGCCCAGTTTGTCAGGCGGAGGAGACACCGTCAGCTCTATACAGTTCTTCTTTTCCTGTGAGAAAGAACACAGATGTTACCTAGGCGCATCGTATTCACAGTCATTGGTTCACCTACATGGTTCTACAGGGAAGGCCAAAGGCAGCACTACCACAGGAGACTTGACCATACTACTTATGCTATTGATAGGGATCAGAATATATACAGCAGAGGTTGCCACCTGACCCTGTTTTCCCTGGATCACCCCGGTTTTGAGGAAGGTGTCCCAGGATTTCAATATGCTTTTCTGCAGAAGTTGTTACTACAAACTCATATTAAAAACTATATGAATATCCTTTAAAACACACACGCACACACACACACACACACACACACACACACACACACACACACACACACACACACACACACACACACACACACACACTTTATCTAAAACCAGTGCACACCCTCCTTATCACCGCAGAGTTCATTAATCTAGAGGTAAATAAAAAACAAATTAAAAACAAAATGTAGCAGACTATACCCAAATGTAATCAGAAAGGTTCCCAAAGATTTTTTTTTTGCCACATAAACATCTGCAATGGCGCAATTTTGTTATGCAATAGCAGTAAGCATCACAGAGTATGAGGTTACCACTGAGAAGGGGCAACTTTTCCAAACTAATCCTAAACTTTGTACACCTTCAATTTCCAGGTGCAGAACAGTAAACCCATCTAGGTTTGTGAAGACTGCAGGATCTTACGTTAAGACGGTTGATATGCACTTGCTGAGGAGAGATGTCCAAGGCTGCAGCCACCCCTCTCCGGAAAGTCTGCAGCAGAGTATTGTTCAGTTTGCGTATGTCCGTTTGCAGCGTCTACAACAAGAGGAAAGAAAAAAAAAGGAGTTTTAGCTACTGTAAACTAAACCCATTAATCAAAGTCTCAGAAGGGATCTTACTTCCATGATTCATGACCTTCAAAACAAAGGCTTCTGAATTATTAATGATCTCTTTTATTTTATTTATTAAACCAATTCCTCTGTGCAGAGGCAGTGACTTCACGGAAATTGATCTTATTAGCTAAGAGCTATACCAATGCAGTGTCCTCATAAATCACTTCAGCTCATTACTTTACTATACTTACTATATTACAGTATATCTCCTAATATGCACATACATCATATATAACTGCTATCCTACAATGACACACACACACACACACAATAGACAGTTCAGTTTATAATGACAGTGTCATTAGGTCCATTCTAACAACAGGTACACCGGTCCCACTGCAACACTCTTCCCCCAGTGGATGTAAGAAATGGTATTTAATGAGTGTTGTAGGGAGACAGGTTCAATGAAAATACATTGAGGTCACAGTGGTGCTTTATAAAGGATGTGCTAATGGAAAGAGATCACAGTGAATTTCATGAATAAGATAACTGCAATATATAGCAAGTAAATGTTTAAGAGCAGGGACACGTCCTGATCACTCAAAAGAATGGTTCAATACTTTCACAGGGGAGAGGGTTCCTCCCTAGTGTTATACCCTTTAGGACAGTCCTGGATGCGGAAAAAATTACTTCATTACCACAAAACTGTCAAAGGGTGTACAACTAAAGTAAGTGTCTCTAATTCCTGTGCATTTACATAGTAGTTACATGTGTACTTATACATAATTACAATATAGTTACCATGTACTTAATGTGTACAGTTTGCTGCATGATAGAGCCCTAACCCTATCCCTAACCCTATCCCAAACTCTTTCCTGATATAATCATGCACTAACATATATCGTGCAAAAAGATTTACACATTAAGTAAATTGTAACTATGCACATTGTAATTATGTGTAAGTACACATGCATTTACTAAGTAACTACTATGTAAACACACAGCTATTAGAGACACACTGTGCAAAGTGTTACCATAATGTTATACATGTCTGTTAAAAAAATATGAAATAGTCCAAAATAGAACAGATTTAAGGTAAAGCATCTAGGATAAACATTGTTAGCTCAGATTGATAAATTATGAAATGTTTTGAAAAGTAAGGTGAAATCGATCCCTGGTAATATTGAAAAGTAGTAGGCTTTTTTGTTCTGCAATGCAACCTTTCCTAGGATAAAAGCATAACCTAAATCAAAAGGTCTGAACAGTGAGTGTGTCACAGATTAACTGGATGACACAAGCCACTAGTTTCTACCTGTTAGTTCTGGGGCAGTAATAAGAAATATTTGCAGACATTTCAACTCCAAGGAAGCATGAATGTATTCCAGATTTAACAACAGTTAATGCCAGGACAAGGCTTGTGCCCAGTAGGTGGTAATAAAGTGACTTGGTTGTGCAATCAACCCTGTAATAATAGGGATAGTAGTAGTGGTAGTAGGGTTAATAATAATAGCCTTTGGTGGCTGTATTATGTTATCTGAGTGTGTGTTTCTGTAAAACAATAATTTCAACAAAACATTCTTGTCTTTAACATTCTATGTGCCGGTATTGGCTCTTTGGTTACCAGTCGGTGTTGTCAGTTCAGTGCTTTAATTTAATGAGACTATTACAGTATATGAAAAAGCATGACAGGGCCATCAACCCCCCCACACACAGATGTTCTTCACAGGCATTCCCAGTACTCACCTGATACACCTGCCATGCGATACAGAAGCCAGCCGCACCCCGAACCATTCGCTGAACCCCGTCCCTTCCCCACATGCCACTCCAAGGCCTGTGCTTTAAAACTAGACCTCTACAAGCAACCCATTCCAGCCTCACAGCTCCCAGGTCTGCTTTCATAATGCTAGAAAGGTCTAGTAAGTTGCTTTTCTGGAAAGAGCCTGCTTGTTTTAAATAGAGCTGGTCCCTGTATTCTGTGAGAGACTCCTCTGGGAGACACACTCAGTACCTGCGCCTTCCCCTCAGATGGGAGAGAAAGCAAGCACATTGCATGGGGAATAACAAGCAGAGAGAAAATAACATTCAGTAAAGTAGGAAGGCATGCTAGTGATTGCAGAGTCCATGACAAAACCTCATGAACATACTACAGTCGATGCACCTCGAATAAGGAAGCGTTTCAAGTGCAGACTAATCTACTGTATGGAGTAGGCCTAGGAAAAGCAAGCACTGTTTTAAAAAGATGCAAACAAAACACAAGGCAGACCCGTTTAGGATTTTAAGGAAGGGGCTAGAATGAACCCTGAAATTCTCAAAGAAAATGAAAAAGAATGAATATATCTTGTGGCCTAATTTGTGGGGGTTTTTTTGTTGCGGATTTGCCACCTAAAAGATAGCATATCCCTTTAAAGGATGGTGATATGAAATTATCCCACTGGAATGGCCTGCATGAGGCATACAGGGATTGACATTCTGAGACACTGCAGGGCATGGACCCCAGTCCAGGTGCTAATCATCCTCCCCTCAGACTCAAAGTGATCAGGAGGCAATAAATCAGCACGCAGCAGGCAGCTCTTAACTGGGTTAATGAGGCAGGTCTGTCCAGCTCCCGCAATGAATGAAAGCATGGACCGACAGTGATTGTCAAAGACAAGGTATTTGTCATTCCATTAGCAAGCTCATTTTTAAAAAGACACTGTATACCATTAACAAATTACAAGCAGCTAATTGAAAGCAGATTGAGAGGAAAGGATGTCTCAGCATGAGGTACTAGTTTCTTAAAAAGTATATATTAAGAAAGAAAAGCTATTAGAATCATTCAGAATTCATGCAAACATAAGAAAAAGATGATTGAACTGTAAAACAAAAAATAAGTGATTGAAAATGTGTTGAGTTGTTTATTTCTGGTAACTTTATTGAGTGCGTTTCTCCCTTCCGAAAAAAAAAAACACAACTTATATAATATGACCCATTCTGAAAAAAACACATTCGCTTTTAAAAAAGATTTAAGAAGGAACTGCATAATGGGCTGCAATGAAGACCTGCTTGAGCAACTCTCTGACCTGACCAACCCACCGCTGCACCAGGGCTTAACACATAGGACTAAAGCTTCGTGCCATATACAGAGCTGCACTGAAAAGCTTCATTCTGTTCTGTTCCTGATATTTGCAGACATTTTCAGTGTGGTATGCAGTATCTAGTTTTGAGCTCCCACACAACGCTGTCAGAAAAGAATACAAATGTCAATCATGTTTGAGTACAAGGGCAATGAATGCCCACCCCCACACCATCTGCTGCTGCCCTTCTGTAAAACAAAATGTACATTGGGAGGCCTGTATCCTCACAAACTGACAGTGATGAATTTCCATGGTAGTAAGTACACACTCCACCCTTATGAAAAAAAAACATAAGGAATATATTTAAAATATATTTTAGTCAGTAATCCATATATTTATTTTATATGTTGAAAATATATGGTGCACCATTAGTCTGTAATCCATATAAAATAAATATATGGATTACAGACTAAAATATATTTTAAATGTATCCCATATATTTTAAATATATAAAAAGGGGCCAATTTCTATATATGAAAAGTATAAGGCTGATACTTTTCTACCATATATAAAAAATATGTTTGTTCCATAAGGGCAGAAAGTCTGATGGTGTGAGAGAGCATGGGGAGGGAGGGAGGTTACGAAAGCAAATCTGATCAGGGATATGCCCCCTGCCTAGCAACTTTTACCTGCTGGGTTTCCAAAGGATGTAGGGTGTACCAAATGAGCTCGTGCGTGCAACTTCATCTATCTCTTTTCAGCAGATACAAACTAATGTGCAAGACCGCTCTATGAATCTTTCTCTCTTTGCACAAGATTAATCAATATGTGATCTGATTTTCAAAATGCATGCTAAAAATACCTCCAACAGACCTAATTGGCCACATAACTAATCTGCCAAGCAGCTAGACCACATTACACAAGCGTTGTCCACTCTGGGTTTCTCTTCATAGACTCCAGACCTTCAGTTCAGCAGCGACGATGGGGCTCAATGAAGCCTCTCCATTGCTTTCCCTGTCAAGCAGCTTCTATTCTTCCCACTGCAGGTCGTTCTTGATGGTATCTATCCAGCGAATCCTCCTCGTTCCCGAGGCTTCAGTCCATGTCCCTCTGTGTGCGTTGCCACGAGGGGTCCTCTATCAGTGTCCATTCTTGATACATTACCAAACAATTGCAATCATCTTTCTGGAATTTTCTGCAGCAGAGTTGTTTCCTGTTTCAGCTGCTTGCTAATGATCTTGTTCTTTTCATTCTAGAGACACCTAGCATTCCTCCAAGCCAGCTTATTTCCACAGAATATTTTCTGCTCATCAGATTTCCTCATGCTCCAGCACTCTGATGTATATAATAGTACCGGAACGACAGTTGTCTCATACACTCTAATTTTGGCTTTTACCAAAACATCTTTAGCCATATCCTGTGAATTCTTCCAAAAGTATTAGCACACATTGGGTTTAATAGTATTTAAATAGAACATTGGTGTGGGTGTGAAATATCCCAGGTAATTAACTATGTATCTTCTTCTTGTTTAAACCACTGTGTACTGTACATTGTCTGTTTCAGTCGTCACAAAGGAGCCTGAGGCATCTCTGTGGCTCAGTCCAGGACTCAAGCATGTCTTCTCCATAAGTACAGCTGGTACACCAGAGTGTACCCATTAACCTGTCCTCCTGCAACACTCTTCCCTTGGTGCAGGGAAGAAATACATAAGTAAGACAGATTAATGGTGCACCACCTATATGTAGTGAGATGTTTTCAAACCCATGTGATTGTAAATGATTATTTGATCTAGAAATGGGGGAAGTTCACGTGAAAGATTCCACAGTATCTAACATTTCTGCTTGCAACAGCAACAGGCTAGAGTCCTGCTGCCAGGTTGAAGAGTACACAGACTTCCATGTGGAGGCGAATTCATTCAGAGTGCAGTGTTGCATTTAGAAAATGGTTTCCTTTGACCCCCTCAGGCTCCATCACGATTGAAGGAGAGAAGACAAGGTGGAACATTTTACCTCTAGAGGTTTCGATTCACATCCAACTTAGATCACAAGTGAAAGGCATGTGCTGGTCTCAATTGAGCCCTCCCTGGGTGGACACTGTACAGATACAGCTCAATTCCACAGCATGTGTTGTCTTTGAGACCAAGTCCTTCAAATAAATCCGGGGCTGTAATTAAATGCACTTCCTTTTTTCACTGTACTGATGCACGCCCCCCTTCTGATTAATGCTCAACCACTGACAAAAATCGCTCTGCCTCAATTTGCTTTTAAGAGCCTTTTAAGAGAAGAAATTCAACCTAATTGAATCACAATGTGGCTGTTACTCTGCTGCTGGTGATGTTAACATTAAAGGGAATCTGATTTAGATCAATTACTCTCCCTGGGCAAAAAGGAACAGCAAAACACCAAAGAGCATGCTCTATGAAAGCAATTATGAATGGGGGAGGAGGGGGGGTGTTAAGCCATGGACGTCCATCACTGTAACACCACCTAGCTGTAAACAAACAGATCGGGCACTGGCTCTGCCCCTTAGGATTGGAAAATAGTTCATACTCAAAGACTCAGCATTCCTTTGTACAGTACATGGAAACGCACAGCTGTGTGGAATGTTTGTTGGCAGGTTAATGTAACCTCACTTCAGGTTTTAGTCTAGGTGTGATAACAGGAGCAGTAATTAGTGCAAGTTTAATTAATAACATTTTAAAACCTGTAATTTGAAGACAATAAATGAGCAAATAAATACATACGTTATGTTCAGCACAATGTGATAGTTGGCTGCAACAGCAGTAATTGATTTAGTGGGGTTAATACTTATTATACATGTTGCAACCCTGCTGTTAGATATATTTAGGTATATGTCCTTAATTTCTGAAATGATGTAAAAGAAAGAAAGAAAAGGTTTCTTGATGAATTGTAAGCCATTCCAATGGAGTGTTTAATATTTGACTTTAGGTGTTGGATATTTTAACAGTTTCTTGCTGTATTGTTCAGCAATTTTAATATCACAGTGCTATTTTTCAATATTAAAACCCACCCTTGTATAGAATACAATTGGAGGAAAACAAAAGTGAAGTGTTCTTCAGTCTGATAGCATTTGTTGTACTTTTTTTTTTTTTTTTTGTTGGTAGTTCTATTTTCAAACTTCATACCTGTTCAGATTGAGACTTATCAGAACCTAAAAGCAGCCTCATCAGTTTGTAATGAATCTCCTCCTAGCGGCTGATGAGTTTGACAGCAGCATAAGACATGTGCTCTCCTCTGGACTGCAGAGCTTGCTGTTTAGTTGAATGGTAAGTCATTCGTCTTTGAACCATATGGTTAGCGTCCAGCCCTTGCCTTTCCATTCAACTCAATATTCTGAGATGCCAGCCCATTACAAGTTGCTATGTAACCACAGACCGGTATGTTCCGGGGCATTGCATTTTAGATTTCATTATATGGGGGGGGGTGGAAAAACAAAGTTGTTTTAGTGTTCAATTATTAAGTGGTTATTGAAAAATAGGATCAACAGAAACACAAACCTGATTTGGCTTTCAAACAGCAATTGTTACAAGTGCATATAAAGAGGTTCCCAGAAATGTACTAGTTCTTTCTAAAATGTAGTTATAAGACAAACTGGTTAAGAACACATTTTTAGTCGTAACAGGTGAATGCATATTAGACTATAGAAAAACAGGGCAAACTGCAAATGTGCCATGATAATAGGCAAGGTTTTATTACATTTGGAATCAGTTCAAAAAGTGTTCAGAGCTATAATGTATAACACAATGATAATAATAATAATAATAATAATAATAATAATAATAATAATAATAATAATAATAATATCTTTATTTTTATATAGCGTCTTTCATAGTGGACCACCATCACAAAGCACTTTACAGAGGTGAACTGTTCATTATATGTCCTACAATAAAACAATGATTTAACGTCTCATCCGCAGGATGGAGCACAAGGAGGTTAAGTGACTTGCTCAGGGTCACACAAGGAGTCAATCAATGGCAGAGGTGGGATTTGAACCGGTGAACTGCCTCCTTGCATAGCAACCAGAAAGCAAACCAAAACCTGCTAGCAGTATCCTTTAAAAACTCCATGATTCAATATAGCAGGCGCCATATGCATCACAAATCAGTAATTATCTGTCCAAAGCATAAAAAGTTAATTCTATTTGGCAAAGCCTGGCCTTTTGATACTGTAAAAGTGTCCGGTGTTATGCCAAATACTGTCTTTGTAAGAAAAGAGTCTCATTTGCATTCAGCGCGCATGCAAATTCATTTGCCTGTCCAATCAATACGGTTAGACATTATATTGCACATTATTACTTTATTATTAAAATTGTGCTGGAGGGACAAGGCCAGGAGACTATTTGGCAGAGACAGTACTTGGCATGACAGCGGAACCCTGTTCGTTTTCATTTCCAGCAATATCAGTGCGGTATTATGTTTACATACAAAGCTGTTTCTCTCTGAAATAACACCCTTGTGTTTTGGTAGAAGAGACGTTGACAGTGCCTAGCTGGCAGACTGGAATTAAATCAAAGCCATTCAGGTGGCACACTGTGTGTTCAGCTTCCAGTATTGACAGGAGAGGGTCTTTCCAAGGGTTCAACATTGCGCTAGGGCACTAGATTCTAGAGCCAGGGTACCTCACATAGTGCCAGCAACATTAAATTCTGGCACTAGCAGACATG
The DNA here is from genome assembly GCF_017654505.1 of Polyodon spathula. Classification (NCBI taxonomy): domain Eukaryota; kingdom Metazoa; phylum Chordata; class Actinopteri; order Acipenseriformes; family Polyodontidae; genus Polyodon; species Polyodon spathula. The sequence continues at coordinate 4,278,941 of NC_054540.1, forward strand.
TTTTTTTTTTTTTTTTTTTTATTATTCCTTAGCAATCATAGATGCTGATAACTTCTCATTGGGTCTGGACTGCTCACATGACTCCCCCCCCCCCCCCCCCCCACACTCATCATCATACACAGGAGAGAAGGTTTGTGTCATGTGGGAAGATTAACTGTAGAAACTAGTTGCAAACATGTCTTCACAGCGCACTTTTACCCAGAGATCAATTAAATCAGCAAGTCAAAAAGGGTATGTGGGCAATAGTAGACTGAACAGGTAACAATAAATGCATTTTACTGTTTTCAAACTTTTTCAAATAATGTTGCATGTTCACCAGACTCTTAATTTTACCGCAGAAGTTAAATATATTTTGCTGATTAAAAAAACATCATGGTTTAATGGATGCATATAATCACAGATTTAAGTTAAAACCAGATCATCTTTGCAGCTAGTTATAAATCTATTCCATCAATACAATTCATCAACAATGTGCACAGCTTTCCTTCTAACTACCGAGTGTAGCTGAATTCATGAGCTCTTGTTTAGTTAATATGTCAGACTTTTGGGATACTCAGGTCTGTGGTCTGGTTTGTTAATATTGCAATTTATATATTATATATAAGTGATTATACATATAAATATACAGCACACAATTGTGTCTAAAACCGTTTATCACTGAAAACCAAATTTTCTAAATGACTTGCACCCCTGGGTCCTTCTCTTCCTGTCATTTATTATTGATGTAACCTATCATGCGTCACTAAAAATAATCCACATGAATACCACGTCGAGCAGTGCCATGAGAAATCTTTGAACAGCATTTTCAACCCAACAAGGATCAATATGGTATAAGGAATCACACAAGCATTGATAGGTCGAATGGCTTTCTTTGGTTCTGAATGGTCCCAGCTATAGGGTGACCAGACTTCCTGGTTTGTCCAGGACCACCCCATTTTCCTGGTGTCCCAACATTTTTCCCAATAACTTAAAAAACCCCTGCTGGTTTTCAACAGCAACAGACAGCACACCTAACGTTCTGTAATCATATTAAAATATGCTCCAGAGTAATGCTTTTCACACAGACCGCTAGAAATGAAAAGTATGCAAAAGCATAGAAATTAAGAATAAATTAAACCGACACTTGGAATAAAATGTATCAGCAGTGAAAGGGCCGACTCAGAAGTGACGAGCGAAACTTGAACATGGAAATGATGAGGAAATTGATTTTTAATCCTGGGGAACTACACGTCACATACAAAAGGTATAAAGGGTTTTCATATTAAAAAGGCTATTTTGGGCACAGAACAATGTTGCCCAATGAACCCAGGAAACACACATTTCATAGAAAGCCTTAGAAAGATTAGCATGACAATTAATTTAAAAAAAGGCATCACACACAGTTTGGCTAGTCAATGAGCAGCGATCAATCACTTTCATCTTTTTTAAACTCCTTTATTCTGCCCGGCTTTAGGAAACCATCAAGGGAGATTTATTGCTTTGATGCAGTGCTTGATAATGTAGAAAAACATTTTAAAAATGTATTCCCAATCCATGACATTTGCTTAAGCTTTTTATAGCACATAAAAGGGAACACTTAATACATATAAATATTTACAAGAAGCAATTGCAAACAGCCAGGGAAATGAGCATGAAGCGTCTAACCAATAAAGAGGCTGCCCTGTTTATTCCCATTATCTACATAGTCGGGGCTTGCCCTGCCAAACACGTTCATCGTAACTTTAATATGAGCTTATCACAGACAAACGGCAGGTAAGCCATTTGCTATTCATAGCGCTGTGAGTGGTGAGTGGAGAGTCAATCAGAAGTGTAATGAAGGAATGATGGAAACACATCTAGCCTTTTCCAGCCCTCTGTGTTTTCCATTTTTATATATATCTCAAATCAGGGGTGCAAATTTGGCAATAGATCTAGCGCCAGGGTACCTCATATAGCGCCAGCAACATTAAATTCGCAGCTAGTTTTTTTTGTTTGTTTTTTTTTTGCTTTTATTTATTCATTATTCCTTAGCAACCATAAATGCTGACAGTTTCTCATTGGGTCCGGACTTCTCACATGACCCGCCTCCACACATACACAGGAGAGACGTTCGGTGTGGTGTGGGAAGTTGTGAGGGGGGCTTGATTAGGGCGGGTTTTGATCATTTAGCACCAGTCAGCTCTCTGGTGTTAAACAGATTTATTTAATGCCTGGAAACAAATACTTCTTTAATGTAACTACTCAAGTATGAGCACACCCTTAGTTACCAGTCTTCATAAGACTTAAAGCAATTGTGTACACCATGTTCAAGACCGTCGGCCAGCCTCACCCCACATGCATACATACTAAAAACATTATTGCATGCTATTTGAGAGCATAATGGGCACTAATGAATATCTATGATGTTTTCTTCCAGGACATTTCTATTAACTCAAACTGTCTGCCCTTCAAAATGTCATTAATATTTTGCAATCTATTAGGCTGTCTTGAAGTATTCCCAAGAAAGAATCATTCAAGGTGTAAGTGTTAGTCTAACAGCCATTCCTGGTTCAGTGCCAGCAGTTCTGTACAGGGCTTTTCCTGGAAAAAATCATCGTTCCCGATTAAAGTTTGAAAAGTGAGACATTTAGTGGCTGGCTGCAGCAACAGCAATCATCGCAACACCAGCTGGATCGAACAGGAGGGGGATTCTGGGTTTGAAGCTGCCTACCTTTCATAGCACTAACGTTCATTTTGCAACCCACCACCTCCCCCCGTTTATTTTTGCATCCACAGAATTCAAAGGCAGCTCTACTAATTTAAAAGTGTCTGCTGCTTCCTGGAAGGGACTCACTTCTGGTTCTGTAGCTCAGTTTTATTCTATTGGTCCATCTACCAGCAAGTCATGTGACCTATACAGGAAGTTATTAAAAACTACTATGATTGAGTTTGATTGTTTTTTTGTTTTAGTGTGCCCCACATTAAAGGTAAGCACAGGTGGTTCTTACCTTTACTGTGGGGTATATGCTTCACAATTAAGCACCGCAATTCCAACCAAAACTGTAAAACACTCAATAGTGCAAACAATACTAAAAGAAGCTTTGAATAGCAAACATTGAGAAGTCTTTTTGTCAACTGTCTAGTTGAAGCGTTTGTCATTGGAAGTGTCTTTTAGTGTTTCCAAATATACCTGAAACTCCACAAACACATGGGTTCATTCTACTATCCTCTCAAAGGACTGCAGCTAAGTGATAAACATTAAAGAACGCAAAGTAAATACTGGGGCTTGTGCCAGCTTCCCTGTTCTTCTTAAGCAAATCCACCTTTAATTTGCAATGCACTCAGCTTCCATTAGTCAATATGCAGCTGAGCAGGGCTCCCTTAGGGGACAGTGAGGAGGATTGGCTTGTCTCGTAACAAACAGAGGCTGCATTTTCATGGAGGTGATTTATTATGACTCAGAGAATTTTCTTAAAGGCAGTGTTTATAATCGTCGCACTGCAGAGGAAATCTCTACTCTGGAAGATGAAGATCCTCAGATAAACCCTTTGTACTAGACAGCTGAAGTGCACAATACACCTGAGCATCCCGGTCTTATAGCCAAGATTATCAGCTCTTACACTTCACACTCACACCAGCACCTCTGTACAAATGCTTGAAGGCAGTAATTACCCAAAATATATCAGAAATTAGCACTGCTGAAATCTGTAGTGGTGACTGCTAAATGCAGTTTGCCCCTGTCATAGTTTGAAGTGTTTAAAAATAGGCTAGTGATCAAAAAGGGCTTAGGAAAGCCATAAAAGCTGTTGGAATGGGAAAACGTAAGGATAAATAGAAAAGGATCGTTTGTGTCCGATTCCATTGCTGTGCACTTCTCAGCTTCATGTGGAAGGCAGGTCTAAACCACACTCTGTTTGTTAGACAGCTTTGAGCTATTAGATTCTTTTGCAAAAGAAATGGGAGAAAGATATAATAAGACATCAGCGATAGGTTGTAAATTCATATTTCCAACAGTGCAGCAAAATGCATCTTCAGTACCCAATTTCAACCAACACAGGATATACTGCCTATGAAACCCTAACCCCAAATCTAACCCTAACCTCAACTCCAATCTTAACTCTGACCCCAACTCCAACCCCAACCCAAACCCTAACTACAATCCTAACCATAACTCCAACTACAACCCCAACCCTAACACAAACTCCACCACCAACCCTAACTACAATCCTAACCATAACTCCAACTACAACCCCAACCCTAACAGAAACTCCACCACCAACCCTAACTACAATCCTAACCATAACTCCAACTACAACCCCAACCCTAACACAAACTCCACCTCCAACCCTAACTCCAAGCCTAACCATAACTACAACTACAACCCCAAACCTAACACAAACTCCACCACCAACTCTACTACTTCAGAAACGATTTTCAAAGTCACATGAACATATGCAATTAAGTGATTAAGGCTGTGAATGATACAATTGTGGATTATGATGTGTTACTGTAATGGACTGCTTTCCCGTGTAATTTTTTTTAACTTATAGACAATCATTTCCATTTGTAGTTAATATGTACATTTCCACTACCTTTCCAGGACCCTCTTGGAAATGAGATGCAAGTCTTAAAACTTTTTTTCTGGATAAAAGAATAAGGAAAAGAATAAGGAAACTGAATATGCAGCACAAACCTTGTCTGACAGGTCAGCCTTATGTGTTAGGCATTTGAATCCCTTGGCATGTATTCTGTAATACATAAAAGCAGCATCTCTAAATCTGAGATTTAGAAATACAGACTGTGCTCTGAGCCTTTGGGGCAGGAAGAGTGAAATGCAGTCTTGTCACATAGGAGAACAGACAATTCATGGACAGCTCTGTCTCATAATGTTTATAGTGCCCAAGGGCACTGAGGAAGGGGAAATGTTTTTGCACTGGATCACATTAAGGCAAAGGCTTTAAGCCAATGGGTGCCATCAAATCCAGTGTGCCTGTAGTACTTAGTAGATTAGAAATACAAGCTATCAATACCAGGTATTAGAGCAATGGTTTCTATAGCATAGAGGCTCCTCTTTAAGGCAGACTTTACTGGAAAGCTGCCAGATAAACATTTGCTTCAATGCAAAACGTTAATCATTTCTGACCTTCAAAGGATGAACAGCACAGGGGTACAATCAAATAGCGAACAATATTGCATTTCCTTGAGAACCGAGGTAGACTCTATAGCAAGTGTGTTTCTGTAAAGGGAGATTTTGTCAATTCAAGCAATCGAATCCGTTCACAAATAGTCCCATCTGCAAATCTGAATCTGAAGACTAAACCGCAGCCCCTCTTCTAAAATCAATAACCCTTTTACAATAAAACTAATTCTGATCTTTACTTTAGGTTATTGTTTGAAAAAAGAAGAAAAAAGATAATTATTGTTTATCTTCACAAAAACTAAGGAGGGGTATCATAACACTATGTTGTCTGAAGGGGCGGAAGGGATCATTTTTTAAAAGACACCCTTGGACACAACCCTATTTGAAACAGCTTTTTTTTTTTCGTGCCATTTCCAAATGAGAATGTGCTATAAAGGGATGCCAACATACACAAAGTAGAACCCTTGATGAATAATTACAGTGATTAAGTAAAGAAGCCATAATAATAATAAAAAAAACACTGACTGCACAATGTCTAAAGCTTGCATTACTTTAAAACCCAACACACATTCCATTTTGAAAGTGTACTTTGAAAAACGAGGAGTTTGGTGTTCATTTATATCACCTTCATTCTGTTCCGGCTCAGGACCTTGGCCAGTCACAATCCTTAATTACTGAATTGAGCAGAGGAGTGCCCATTTCCAACCTGGTTTTTAATTGTTTTATTTAATACTAGATGTTTAAAATACATAATTTAGAACATGGCTGGAACAAGGTACTGGATTGGAATAGAGTGAAAGATCCACAAGGGAATCCTGTTGGTTTAGAGCCTTTTTAGGGGATTCAGAACCTTGCATTACCTTACATTCCAGCTTGAAAACAGCACAGGGATATTCAGAACCTTGCATTACCTTACATGTGTTGTTTGCTAAGAAGATACCAGACACTAAGAAACAGTATGAAACCATGATGTTAGTAGCATAAATGTCTACCTGGACACAACTGTAAAATAAATAAATCTATTAGATCACTATGATTTGCATCCAAAGAATGTCTATGCAAAAGTGTAAGTACAAGCGTGACACAGCGTCATACACCCAGATTCACAGGCCCTTTCACATATGGCCAAATCCTGATAATAGGCAGTTCTCTAGTTACATGTAAAGATATATGCGTGACAAACATTGATACAAAAACAGATTCTCAAAATCTCAATAACTTTTGCTAAATTATGACCAAACCCCTTTTTTTTTACCCAAGGATTGTGCTCACAGAGGGGTTTAAAATCAGTGGGTGGTTGTTTTGGGGGAATGCTTCATTATAACAATCTGAAATTGTGCAAGTTTTGTCTCCCCCGCTGTTATGAAGTCATATACACATTTTCAAATCAAACCATGTGCTCTAAAACAAACAAGCATTCCATACAAGAAAATGCAACGTTAGTGCACACAGCTATCCTATTTTAAGGAGCAAGCAGCATGAAATGTCATTCTATTTACAAATTTCCCAGCCTTGTCTTTTTATAATGTTCATACAGTGTTTTGGGACCTGATAGCCCAATATTCAGTTATAGGGATGGAGATAAGACTTGCATTACATAGTGGTTTGATCCATTCATGGCTTTACTATGAGTTTAATAAGACACACATGAGCTTGTTACCTATTCACTGGGGCTAATCCAGCTTGTAGTAAAACCTGGAATAGGTCAAACTGCTATGTAATTATTTTGATCCCTGAGTCATTGTCAGAATTTGTCTCGATATCTGTTTTTACTTTGCTTTGAACTTGATTTACACTTGTCTGGAGAATTGTAACTTCCGAGCAGGGATCATCCAAATTCAAAGACAGTTTAGTCACAAAATTTGAATGCAATGAGGAAATCTGTTCAGCATTCAGCAGTTAGAAAAGAGAAATGATGAACATCTTAAAATAGCAAGTAAGTGAACAAAAAATGATTTTAAAACAAAGAGACACTCACCACAATGATCAAGTGTTCATCAGACACTGGTTCGTTTTCAATCTCCAGGTCTTGATCAATTCTGGCGAGCAGACTGATGCTCTGGTCATGGGATGCTTGCAGAAAGGTGGATTTTACGATCATTGTGGGGTGCAATTTGCTGATCCTGGCACGTGAAAGGGAATGGAAAAGGTTTCTCTGCACGCCGAGACCATCCAGCTCCACACTCTTCTCAATCCCCTCCTCTGCGGGCGGATAGAAGACAAGGGGCCTTTCAGACCTTCGCTGGTGTATTGTCAAGAAGTCCTCCTGGTCTCCAGAAAAGCAGCCTGAAATGAAGGAACAACATTTAAGCACATTCTTTTTTTTGGTATTCTTTATCAAAATATTGAATAGCAATTATTGGGATTGGTTTACTTTTTACAATTTCACAAAAAAGAAAAAAAAAACAATTGAAAAGTGTTCTGACTTGAACTTTTTTTCAATGTCCTCAGTGTTGGAATCAGTTGTCCTTCACATTCTGGTGTGATGTACACTCACTCCCATCATGTGTTCAGTTTTGAAGGATCTGCCACCATTAAGAAATCCTTCACACTTTATCACTTGGGGGTGGAGACCACATCACCCAGTGATATAAGTATGTGAACCAAACCTCATTTTAACATTGACGACACTGAAAAAGACTTCAAGTCAAAACTTTTTCAATGAATGAGCTATACTGAGGTGATTATGTTAATAGCAATATAATCGGCATTAGAAAGGACCTGGGGAAAAGTGACATGCTTTATTCCTTCTTTCTTAAAATTTTGATTGCATTGTAGATTTAGTTGCTACAGTATGGCAAGTATGGCATGGTTTTAGGAAAGGGAGATCGTGCCTAACTAACTTGCTTGATTTTTTCGAGGATGCAACATCGATAATGGATAATTGCAAAGCATATGACATGGTTTATTTAGATTTCCAGAAAGCTTTTGACAAAGTCCCGCACAAAAGATTAATTCTCAAACTGAACGCAGTTGGGATTCAAGGAAACACATGTACATGGATTAGGGAGTGGTTAACATGTAGAAAACAGAAAGTACTGATTAGAGGAAAAACCTCAGAATGGAGTGTGGTAACCAACGGTGTACCACAGGGATCAGTATTAGGTCCTCTGCTATTCCTAATCTACATTAATGATTTAGATTCTGGTATAGTAAGCAAACTTGTTAAATTTGCAGACGACACAAAAGTAGGAGGAGTGGCAAACACTGTTGCAGCAGCAAAGGTCATTCAAAATGATCTAGACAAGATTCAGAACTGGGCAGACACATGGCAAATGACATTTAATAGAGAAAAGTGTAAGGTACTGCACGCAGGAAATAAAAATGTACATTATAAATATCATATGGGAGATATTGAAATTGGAGAAGGAATCTATGAAAAAGACCTAGGAGTTTTTGTTGACTCAGAAATGTCTTCATCTAGACAATGTGGGGAAGCTATAAAAAAGGCTAACAAGATGCTCGGATACATTGTGAAAAGTGTTGAATTTAAATCAAGGGAAGTAATGTTAAAACTGTACAATGCACTAGTAAGACCTCATCTTGAATATTGTGTTCAGTTCTGGTCACCTCGCTATAAAAAAGATATTGCTGCTCTAGAAAGAGTGCAAAGAAGAGCGACCAGAATTATTCCGGGCTTAAAAGGCATGTCATATGCAGACAGGCTAAAAGAATTGAATCTGTTCAGTCTTGAACAAAGAAGACTACGTGGCGACCTAATTCAAGCATTCAAAATTCTAAAAGGTATTGACAGTGTCGACCCAAGGGACTTTTTCAGCCTGAAAAAAGAAACAAGGACAAGGGGTCACAAATGGAGTTTAGAAAAAGGGGCATTCAGAACAGAAAATAGGAGACACTTTTTTACACAGAGAATTGTGAGGGTCTGGAATCAACTCCCCAGTAATGTTGTTGAAGCTGACACCCTGGGATCCTTCAAGAAGCTGCTTGATGAGATTTTGGGATCAATAAGCTACTAACAACCAAACGAGCAAGATGGGCCGAATGGCCTCCTCTCATTTGTAAACTTTCTTATGTTCTTATGTTCTTATCAGTATACACCAAGAAAGGAGACAATCACCTGTCATTCCATACAATATTTCTTCAGGGCTTATCGTGTGGAGAAAGCTAAATAAGTCTGGATCACTGAGTTTTACTTTAGATCAGAATACCTTGTTATGCTGTCTCTCTTATACAGTGTTTTAATACTGTGCTCTAAGCCAGCATTATCTGTAAGCAATATCTGCAGCCTGCTGCTGTTAGCATCATTATGTTTCTGTAAACAATTTTTTTCATTAACCAATGTCAGCGTCTGTATAATGAAATGACCTGACATCCTTTTAAAGGCATGCTTTGTAAAGTGAAAGGCATTAACCCAGGTCTCAGCATAATTACACAGGAGTTTCCTAAAACCTGTTTCATAAGTGCACTTTCAAAGGTTATATAACATGAATGACAAACCTGAATACCCAATGAAGAAACCAGGGCATCAGCTGAGCCAATGCCACTGTAGAATCTAGTGATAGCGTTCCTTTACAACGTGCAGTATGTGCCACTGTTCACTCTATTCAGTATGCAGGACCAGGCTTGTAGCACCTGAGCCAATGAACAGATAGTTTCCTGACCTACATAAACCCCACCAGTCACATCCATGGTCTTTTATCCACCACCATATGGCTTCAAAGCAAGATCAAAGCAAAGGGGAGGCAATTTGCACCTTCCACAGCCTGCAAGTCAAAGATTGCATGCTAAAATGCAATGACAAATGTGGTAAGTGAGCTCTGATTGTATAAAGAGACAAGCATGCCCGAATGCTTCAAAGAGTAGGCTTGATTCTTAGAAACAGGACTCTCACTGCATACTTATGAGTATTAAGCTGGGCACAAACATTGTTGCATGTAGCACACCATAAACAATCGCAGCCTCAGCAGCATACAGGAGGCCAGCCTCATGCAATCAGTAGGGTGTAGGGTCACCACTGGTAACTAGGACCGCGCTAACTTAATGTGACTTGTGTGCATAGTGATTAAACCTGTGTATCTAATTCACACATGAATGTTGGGGATGGAAATAAGCATCTATTCTTCCAAAGAGCCCATGCAGTCAAAGCTTCGAGGCATCAGGACTTTCTGTAGTCTTGGATATGGAAACACCTGCCAACCGAACACCTACTGTCAGCCACCTTGTATGTGGTTCTACAAGATGCATCATTCAGAATATGATGCTTCAACATGTGTGGTTCAAACTGTCATTGAGTTACTGGCTTTTGTTTGCATGTAACCTCAACATAAGTGGATGTTAAAGATTGTATTTATCTCCCATGGATGATGGGCAATCATAGAAATGAAAAATAAGTATGATTTGTTTCTTGTAATTGGGGTAATCCTGGAAATGAGAAATTCCATAGATGCAGGGTTTTCAACTACAACGCTCTACTGTACCCTGGAGCCTAGAACTGTTCACAAGATCACTACAATATTGTGGTACGTGATTGTCTCGATGTTGACTTAATATATTGATTCATTTTAAACATAATGATTAGGCATATGTGGTGATGTAGGTGGGATTTAAATGACAGTTAAATAATATATTTTGCCCATCACTTAAACTATTGATCACACTGTGCACATACCTTATCCAATTCTGATCTTTGGGCATCTATAAGCACTGTATTTTTAAACAAAAAAATACTAAATATTATTTATGGCTTTCGTTCTATTGATTATTATTATTATTATTATTATTATTATTATTATTATTATTATTATTATTATTATTTAGCGCAGCGTAGTTGCTTTTTCCTACAAATCACCCTATTGTTCACCAGACATGCTGAGGACAGTGTAAAAATATCATTCTAGCAAAGCCATGGTAATGCTAATGGTGAGTGCGAGCAAGCTGCTGTCCGTGGTGCTGAAACTCCTCCTTCCAGTAGCCAGACTCCACCGATTGGACAGAGGCTTTGATGGGCAATAACCATTCCTGATCAGAAAAATAGCTAAAAAGTTACCTGCTGCCACGATGGACGAGACAGTGGCTGTTGGGTTAGACTGTCCTGCTCTTTTTCCTTTCTCTCTTTTTTTTAAACATTATTACTTAACGAATAGATAAATAAAAACAAGAAGGTACATAAAACACTTGATGCACGAATTCTGCTTACCTAAACAAAAACTCCTAGCCGAATATATACATTCAACAAAAGATACATTATATATATATATATATATATATATATATATATATATATATATATATATATATATATATATATATATATATATATATATAAAGGGGGGGAACAATGACTTCTGTAATCTGTCATAAAAAAAAAAAAATTGTCGAATGCTAGCAGGTTTCACCAACAGAGGTATTTGATTTTAAACTGGAAGTATCTGCCATTTTATAATATCAGAGGAGCACATTTCCGGAGATTTGTTTTTTTATAGAGAGTAAACCATTCTCCTAGATCACCAAAACACCACGAAATCGTTTTAAGGTTGCCATCAGTCACAAAATGCAGAGTCCTTTTTACCTTCCCAAATAAATGCAACCGTTACCTGCAATCTTCAGCCGGAACAACATACATACAACCACCATGAAGCCGCGTCCGCCTTGCATGATGCCGACGGTCAGTGTGTGGATGATGCGTCCTTAAACATTCGCTTTAAGAGCGGATTTCTGAACGGCTCGCGTTTTCTTCTTCTTTTTCTTCTTTTATTTGTGCAGCTGCCGATGCGATTATAATCCCAGACACCCTACAGAGAATCCAGCGATCTTACTTTTGCAATGGCGATTCTGACCTGCATCAATCATACCAATTTACTGTGTCTGGGTGATGCTGGCGCAGCTCGTATATAACTGAGAGTCACAGAGGATAGGCAGTGCTGGTGCATAATTAATATCGGGTAGCGCTTCTGTTGAAAGCTACACACACACAACTGAAATCGCATGTGGAATATTTTATCAATAAATAAAACCACTCACATTGCTCCCCGTCCTGCACTGGTAGCACGGCACTCATATATATATATGTGTGTGTGTGTGTGTGTGTGTGTGTGTGTGTGTGTGTGTATGTATATGTGTGTTATGTATATGTATATATATATATATATATATATATATATATATATATATATATATATATATATATATACACACACACACACACACACACACACACACACACACACACACACACACACACACACACATATATATATATATATATATATATATATATATATATACTAGAATAAAGTGTCGACCCATGGCTAATTTACACTTCAGAGATTGGGTTTAACTTGGCCTCTCTTTGCACTGTGGTTGCTGTGAAAAACTGCTCACGTAGCGGCAGTGAAACCTCTACACAGCGCGGCTCAAACTGCGTGAAAGGAACTGCAGTCTTTTGCTTGGGTCGGTAACTGGGCAGTAGTTCCTTCGCAGGTTTAATAGGGTACAATTAATTGATTAAGAGATGTAGGCAAAAAACTGTGGTTTACTTTGGTTCAATCTAATAATTAATGCGGCTGGAACAAAGTCCTGCACTGTCTGGAAGTTCTGACATATATGGGCATTCAATATGCACAAGCCACAGCGCCCCCTGTGATCAAAATGGTAGTGCAGGAGTGGTGGATTTTCTTTCTTTGTGCAGTCTCGTAATAAAACCTGGAATGGATCAAAATGCTATGCAGACAAGAATTGTATTTTTGCATGAGAGGTATGATTTATGGGATTAAAATTGCCCCTATGATGTTGAGCATTGACTTTCCCCCCATATACACAGCTTCACATATACACACACAATCTGTATTTGCAAAGTACCACCTAACTGTGACGTTATTAGTCATGGCATACTTTCACTGTGAGCTTCTGCGCAATGATTAAAAAAATGATTGAATGTCATTGGAATCAGTTTGTATATGCATTTCCCTGTGTTCCCTCACATCCAATTCATTTATGGTGTAGCCTCTAAAAGGAGTGTCTGAAAGGTTGCAGCTCAGAGCAGCTATTGACAAAAGTTCACTCATCTTCCTATGGTGCTGGTAGACACAATAGCCACAAATAATTACCTTATACTGGTTACTTTATGCAGCTAAATATTAATGTAAAAATACAGACCTCTTTTTGAACAGTTCATTTTTTTTGTTACAATATATTTCTGTTTTGTTCCCAATGCAAGCTTCTACTGCAACAGGTGCAACCCTTTTTCATTTCACAGGGAGACTTAGAGGGCACATTCAAACATTAGACAGAGCAACGCCATTTAATATGCACTATTTCCGTTTCATTACACCTCTCAATGAAACTTTCAGACCTGTGAGGATGCCCCATTGCCAGAGTAAATATGAAATAAATATGAAAGAAAATGTGTTGTTAATGTTAAACCAGTTTGCTGGAGGTGACATTGCCATAAGTACAGTTGTTAAGGCAACACCACTTGGCCTTAGGCTTAGAATAATTGAATGATAAGGCATGCACAGGAATGTATGGGAAAGGAGAGCTACAGTAAACCATTAACTACAGTAACCTTGTATAAGAAAGTAGTTAGTTGTCAGATTCGCACATACATGGATCGTTCATGCACTGGACTTGCAATGCATCCAGATGACTTTTAATAATCAAGAAGCTGACACAGACTCATTCGATTAGAAGTTTTAAAGAATCAGAGTAGTATCAGTACTCCTTCAGTTTATTAAATGCTTACAAATGGATTGAGTAGTTACAGACTATGTCAAATCCCAACTGACAGGCAATCTGGGAGGTCCAGTGCCTTAACAGGTATGATAGCATTAATATTTTAATATGTTTATGGTTATAACATGTTTTACCCTTAAGTTATGCATGCATAATGCTAAAAACGCCCACCGCTAAATTCTACATCCAATATATCACTCTCTTAGACTAAAACATAAATCATATACCTTGTAGCAATGCATCAATATAAAAGAGATATAGATTCAAAATAGTTCTTACCTTCCTATATATATATATATATATATATATATATATATATATATATATATATATATATATATATATATATATATATATATATAAGTAATATCTTATATGTAATGACATTAACTGTCTTCAAAGGCAGACTTCCGTCTGAAGAAGAGTCAAGAAGTCTCGTCAGCTAGTGTAGTCGAACATCAATGAGTGACACTCACTGTGAACTTGATCCTAAAATGGAGCCAAAAATTCCTCTCTAAAGGAAGTGGAAAATGCAGTCTTCAGTATTAATATAGATATTTATATATTATAATAATCTTTAATTATTATAATATTATTATTATTAATAATAATAATAATAATAATAATAATAATAATAATAAGTTATGTTAAGAAGCTCGAAAAAGATTTAGATATTGTACCAATATGTACTGAAATAATTTACATCGCCTTCAAAATCTCTCCTAGGTCAGCTGACCTGCAATCTTGCTAGCTATTATGGCACCACACCCATGTTAAAATTCTTTTAGGAGATTTTAATACTGTAATGACCCGGTCCGGAGGTCTCAGCACAGCACGCTCGCGCTCCAGGGGGACTTTGTTATTGCTGTTGCATTGCTGTTATTGTAAGGTGCATGGGCTGCATCTGGGAAGGGGTCTCCAACCCTGGTCCTGGAAAGCCCCGATCCAGCAGGTTTTCTAGGTGTCTTTACATCATTAACGGCTAAAGATCTGGAACACCTGCTAATCTTGACTAATTAAGCCAATAATTGGTTCAATTAAGAAATTGAGGAATTGGTTGAAACGAAAACCAGCAGCCACAGTAGCTCTACAGGACCAGGATTGGAGACCCTTGATCTAGGGTTTGTGGGGTGGTAGTTAGCTATGGGGAGATTCGGGGTTAGTAACGAGGTGTGAGAGCCTGACAGGGGGTTGTGTGAGTGTGGGTGTCTGTGGGTGCTTGGGGGTGGGAAGGTGTGGGTGGTTGGGATGCCTAGACTGGGTGGGTATAGACAGGTATTCATCAACCCCCCCTTTTCCTGAAGATCTGGAGGTCCCCCGCCAAGTCCTGGACACCAAAGTGAGAAAACCAAATGATGAAAGTAAAAAGGAAAACAAAACACTAAACCAAACTATGAACAAATACTGCTTTAGACAGGGTCTCGCTCCCTCTGCTAGTCTGAGAAGTGTGATTTGTGATTGACACTCCACTATTCCTCATTATGGACTATGGGGTTACCCAGGTCCCCTCTGAGATAACTTACACAAAGTCCCAGGACAGGTATATAACAAAAATAAATTAAATGGCTGTCTACATTCTACATTCTACAGCTGCCTTCCAATTCCTCCTGTTGCTGTCTGCTGTACGCTCTTTGTACACTCTTTGTACTCTTGTTCTCTGTTCTCTTAGTTAAATTCGCTCTTACTTATAAGTTACTATATGCTTTAAGTATGCTTTTACTTACTTCAATTTATTTTATTGTACTTTCATATCTGCTCTTATCTGATATTCTGTAATGTGATATTTTATTATGTGATAACCTGTAATGTAATATTTTAATAATGTAATAATGTATATTTTATAATGTAATACTTTGTACTGTGATAACTTGTAACTTGGATAAGGGCATCTGCTAAGAAGGAAAATAATAATAATAATAATAATAATAATAATAATAATAATAATAATAATAATAATAATAATAATAATATAATAAAGGTATTTATAGGTCACACTATATTTGCACATGAGAGTATTCACAAAGTGACAGTTCAGATGGTTCTGATATAGAGAGAGGGCCTCTCAGACACTGGAAATTAAGAGAAAACAAAAACAGCACAACAGCTTTCAGGTATGTTAGTAGCTCTTTATTATTCACTGACTGAACTCTTTTAACAAGCACAGCACACTCTCAAGCAGGCACTTCAATATTCACATATTAAATATTCTCTTATAAAACAGTTGCAATGAAAAGTAATCTGTATGGATTTTGTAATATATCCTATAGCAATGTGGCATTTAAACTGTTACTCAACAAGTTAACGAGAAAAATTCCACTTATTCTGATGATCCATGAATAAAGCAATAGGCAACGCTAGTAGTATGCTGAGTTTTTAATAATCACAAGAGTATTGTGGTGGTAGATTTTCATTACTTTGGATGCTTTTCTTTCTGACCTGGCAGCACAGTGTCATTGACAGGATCATACCAATCAGCTGAAAAAGAGACAAAGCAATAGTTACTGAAAACACATCAAAGTAGACAGTCGTGAAAATGACCGTGTATTTCAGTATGACCCTTCCTATTCAAGTCAAAACGACGAAAGGACAGGGAGATCCGTTCTACAGCTTTGACTTCCCAATTCATGTCCCATATTAGCAGTAAGCCTACCTTCAAGCACAATATTTAAAACACGTGTTAAATTCTAGTGTTGAGCAAGTTTTTTTATTTTTTGCCAGATCTTCAAATCCAATGGCAGAATCTCATGATTCTGAGAACGTAATTATCTGAATTTGTCAATTGTGGGGTTTTAAACGTGCACAACGAATGTGGTGTTTCCCTCACGAGGAACCTTAAACCCCATTCGCCCTTTTGTCTTCAGATTCCTCATTCCATTCCAAACAGAATTCAATAGCAGATCAATATTTGCTTTTACACCAAATTGCTTTTTACAGATTAATCTCTTACATTTGCATGGTTCTCCCATATTACATTTGCTGTAGGTGTTGAGTATTCTGTCAGGCCGCCCAAGCTTATTTTCAAGTGATTTATCCAAAACTCAAAAATTAAGTCTAACTTCTTAATTGAATATAAAACAAAATTGCAAATGGCCCAATCAAATTACACAGTTCCCCTGTGAAATTCAGCCATACAGTATACAGCACACAGCATGATGTTAAAGCCTGCGTGTTTCTTTCTTGTTCATGATGCTCAGATGTGTCTTTATTTTAACAGAAGCGGACGTGGTAATTCACAATGATCTAGTCACCTGTTTGGTAAGGTTAGCTCAGCTCAATTGAAAACATACTGTTGTGAATGTGCTTTTATATAAGTGGTTATAGCTGGAGTGTATTGTACACATGAGCGCTTCTGTTTTTTTTTTTTTTTCTCTCTGGGTGCCATGGCGTGAAGGGCGTTATATAAAACATGGTATATTACGGTTCTAAACCAGTATTCATTCTTACCGCAATGACTGCAAAGCCAAAGGTGATTCCAAGTATGATTTTTAAATCACTCTCCAATATTTCAAGCACCATATTCATACAAGTCTGCAAAAACAAAAAACAAAATAAATTCAATTAATAATATTATTTATTTTACTAAAATATTGCAAAATCAGTATTGACAGTAGAGGACAATTTGTTAACTGCGAGTTACACAAATAAGGGTTTAAAATAATTGTGCTGGTATTATTCTAAACTATTTGTTAGGTACACTTTCTTTCCACAAGATGGCGCCGTTGTACACACTAGGCCCTGGTCTAGGGGCATATATAATTCAGATTATGAAGGGCAGTCTTTTTGCTTATGTGAGAGAGGATCAGCAACCGGAAGACAGAGAGCACCCGAAAAATGAATAAATACATCTGTACATACGGTTACTGCAAAATGTCATGTTATCAAAATTGTTCAGCATTACAGTAGCAGCCTGTGCAGGATTGCATTTGCTGTCCGTGTGAAATGGTGCAAATGTATGACATCAGCAGATGGAACAGGACAAATTACTGGACGTACCTGTTTGTACACCTTCCTGGGAAGGTCATAATTTGTCAACAAGGACCTCTTTTCCTGGAAAAAAAAACAAAGAAGCTTTTTAATCAAATAATCTGGATGCAGATATAACAGGCAGTATTGTATGATGCACTGCTGTTATGGATTCTGAGATGAGATTAAAAGCTCTGAAGCCACGAATGCAGAAGAGCCTGGCTTGTGTCAAGACGCTCGCTTGGGTGTGCAGGGTCGCTGGTTTGTGACCAACCTCCTTCCTGTTACACACACACATGAGAACTGACAACTCTGAGTCAACCACTCTGGCCTTCACATCAACATTACACACACGGCAAGAGTGAGCTGAAGAAAGCCCCTTTACGTGGCACCTCACCGACAATGCCACGAGCTACAATGGCATGGGCCATTGGCCAATGGGGAACCACTTCAGTAAGGCTTCTCCTGGGTGTGCTGTAATTAACACACCAGATCATTGTTCAAATCGAGAACAGAACACCGAGTAACACAGGTCTGGCAAGGGGTCATGTAGAGCATGTGCAGATACACATACAGCATGCTGAGGCTTATCTAGCTGATGTAGAGTGCAGGAGTTTGGCCAGGTGGTGCACTGTTGTGTTTTTTGTTTGTCTTTTTTTTAACAGGAACATTTGCTCCTTTTCAAGCAGGAGTAAAAGCTTTCAGAATTCCCCCAATGACAAGAACTAAAATGATTTTACACAAAAATATGTCTAGAACATGCGTTTGAATTAACGTTGTACACACCTGCACCTCAACACAGTGTGAAGCGCTGAAGGCCACACAGTTGCATGAGTCTGGGATTTTACTTCCCCAGTCTTCATAACCATTGACCAGTTCACAGCACTCACTGTCCTGTTGAATAAAGACATTATTAATATCGTGTGTGGGTTTATCTCAGTAGGAGTCTGTTCACCAAGCAATGTGCCTCAAACGTCATCAATGATGATGTCACAGTCACCTAATCACTTAAGTGATTGCTGCTTTCTGTGACCTACAGTACTTCAGGCAGTAATTAGAATCCAGGATCAAACAACTTTCACAGCATTGCATTGAAATATCTACAGAATATATCCTGAATTAAAGAGTAAATAAAACAAAAACTTTAATAACAAAAACATCTTCAACACCACAACAGGAGGCAGACAATGCTTATAAAAACAATGATTACCTTCTGCAAGCTATCCCAAGACAAAGAGTCTAGCAACTCACTGCCTTTTTCATCCAGAGGAATGTGATTTCTAAAGTCTGTTTCAATTTCCTCAAATCCCTTAAACAGACTAAAACAAGAAAAACACTAAAAATGCATTATAAAACTAAAAAGCAACAACAGGAAACACTTTACTTTATGCAGTTTATATTATTTTTCAATTTGCAAATTGCAACCTTACCTATATTCGATGTGTATATGTAGGCTGTCTGTATGACCATTCGACTATCTGTGTGTCTTACTTACATTTTCAAATGAGTGAAAAACATAATGTATTAGAGACGTTCCATACCTCTGATACAGCAACAATATATATATATATATATATATATATATATATATATATATATATATATATATATATATATATATAGCGTATATATATCGAAGCTATGAAGGGTTACTTCCTCGTGTACCCCTAAAATAAATCACGCAAATTGTTTTTTAAAACTGTATTTTCCATGTAATGAGTGCTCGATAAAGCAAACTGATTTCACAGTATACTGTACATGAGATCCTACTGACACACTTGATAAGGGGTGCTTGGCTTTGTATTAGTACAGTCAATTTACTAACACGAGTCAATTCCAAATAGTGGAGGTACTTATATAGGCTTTTGATATTAAATAGATTTAAATAGAAATAAGTGAGTGTAGTTACCATGACATCAAAAGCCTATAAGTTCTGTGCCTCAAGTACTTGTTTTCCAACATACTTTCCATTAACAAAGGTATAAACGTTGGGAAGTTGGCTGTTTTGAGCACACACTATAGCTAAAGAGCAACACTAACCCTTCCTCACCAGATTCCTATTGTGTTCTTAATTAAACCTCCATACAGGCCCAAAAGCAGTGAACTATATCATCATACCTGTTAAACCTGATGAAGAACGGCACTATAGGACCATGCCTAGAATATATTACACTATATACAGCATATATAGAACATTTGGGTAGCTGTTCACACAAGTGAGGAGGCTATAGTCAGGCTTGACCTTGATTTAGGTACTGTAACTATTTACAGTTTAAGTTTATCCTTTAAGTTTTGTTAAGACACAAAAATCCTTCTTGATGAGGTGGAACCTTAAAACCAATCTATTGACAATCAAGAGCAATATTAATGAAAGAAAAACTAAATCACAGCTAAAATATCCTACGTACCAGACCCAGTATACACTTGTTCTCCTTCATGGCACCATACGCTCCACAAAATGCAATTGCCACGGTGACTCCCCCGATGGCAATGGCAATATCTTTGGCATAATTCAGTGTGTCCCCCTCCCCCAGCTGCAAAAACATTCAGAACCATGGCTAGACATCCGAAACTCATATGCCCAGGTGCCTCAATGAGTGAACTGTGCTGATGTGCTGTATAATAATACACTATATGGGGATTTCTGACTAACGTCAGTAGCGCAATGAATTACAAGAGAATCATAAATTTTGTCATTGAAAATAAGACATCAATATTATGTAAATTACACACACATTGGCAGATATCTTACATCTAAAATCACAAGATGGACATTTTACAGAAACAAAGCATGTCCAGGATCTGTCCCTGCTTACATGTGGTGGCTGAACAATCTGGTAAAATATAGTTGCACAGTTAGCACTGTGTCACTCTGTCACACTGGCCTTAAGCACTGGTTTCTCTTCTGACAATACATCATTTTATTACAGGAATTGCTCTTAATGGTAAGTTAGGTGAAGTTTGGTTAATTAGTTTGATGGCCTACCAGAGAGTAGGAAGTATAATCCCTAATTTAAACACAACACACCCTTCTCTGTACATGTTGCAGTTATCAGGAAGTCGTGGGCAGCTGAGCTGATCGACTTGATTTCTTACCTCAGCTATGTGGTATCTCTTGGCAAATATCCCTAAGATAAATATGACGCCTCCAGCAACCTGAAACACACAGCCAGAAAGTGATTCCTTCATAACCAGTACTGCTGGATAGTAGAAGCAGACTGTTCTGCGAAGACAGGGCATGCAGAAGGAAGCAGAGCTATTGAGGACCAAGGCATCGGTCAGGATTTGAATGTCACATTATGAACCCATACTGGCCAGAACAAAGCTTACAGCGGCTGAAAATAAAGATGATCTGATTGTATTAATAAGGGCATGAATACCCGTCAAAATAACACATGGAGCATTGGCAGCAGACTGTCAGCATAACCTGTCTTACGAGAATTTAATTTGAGGACCTTGAACAGCAATCCAGTTTTGTTATCAGTAAAATATAAAGAGCACACAGACAGCAGCACATTTTTAAAATTAGACATTAAAGTTAAATAAATATGTTTTATGTGTATAAATGTTGTATTTAATAATATACGGTGGACAAGAGGTAAATAACACATAATAATTGACTCATGCAGACCCCACCAAGGTACACATGTTAAAAGCATATCAAAGTGTAGTAGAGCATGTCAAAAGCTTACACTCTTATCTGTACATAGAAACATGGCATTGTACATAGAAACATTGGATTCTTTCAACACTGAATCAAAACCGTCAAGTTTGATGGGCGGGGCACAGGAGGCCTTCCACGCCACTTGATTGCGGAGGTCAACAAGTGGTCGGAGGCCGAAAAGAGGGGAACATCTGATCACTGCGCCAGTTGGGGAGGGGGACCACCTGATCACTGCGCCAGTTGGGGAGGGGGACCACCTGATCACTGCGCCGGTTGCAAAGGGGGACCATGTGATCACTGCGCCGGTTGGGGAGGCTCAGAAGTTCGCCCTTATGCTAAGTATGCATTTTGTAAAGAAACAGTTTACACATATAATAATTTGTTTTACATTAAATAATGACAGTTGGTGTTAACGAACGGTAAAGTGTGCTATAGCGCTCAGTAAGTTTTTTAAATAAAAAAGCAAAATCTAAAAAGGCATCTATATGCTGTCGGCAAATTCTTTACATTGAAGTGCAGCATGTTCTTGACACTATAAGTAACCCTTAAGTACACTTTTGTAAAAATTGTAATAATAATAATAATAATAATAATAATAATAATAATAATAAAGATATTTCCTGGTGTGAATGCTGATTATGTTGATATTAAGAAATGTTAATTAAATTACATGTTTTGAAATATTCACATTTTTTAGAAGTCTGAGACTCAAATGTTATTGTAAAAACAGCGATGGTAACAACTCAGTGGGGAATTCTCCTAGGACTAATGTCAATTTTTCAAGATCCAAATTCGAAGTTTTTAGTAAATTTTGTCCAGTGGTCTGTAACTCTTCAATAAATACGTTCTGTCATTTGGTAGATGGAGATGTTGATAATATAATTAAAGAGGCACCCCATTTCACAAATCAGAATGACAGCAGTGGGGGCTGCTGAAATGTTTGCATTTCAGAACTTTTGAGCACTTTATTAATTTTATTTGCACATGTGAGTGTGAATAAGATTACATTTATTTCTGCTTTGGACTTTTTTTGATCTTCATGCCATTTTGTGATACACAGTGTGCGAACATTAAAAAAAACAACCGATTTATTATAACGCACTTGTGTTTGGACTACAGCTTTGGACAGTCTTTGTAAAAAATCATTGCTATATGAAAAAAGTTTCTAAATGTGACCACACACAAGGTTTCTAAAGTTAAAAACAAATCTAAACAATTTTAAATTGTTAGTCCCTAAATGTTAACAATACTGTACCAACCATTAACAACAACAACAACATTCTGCAGAAGACCTAACAAGTAATAGATATAGACTAACAGAATACCCAAAGTATCCTTGTAAGGTTAACAATAACTTTCCCCAAACACATAGTTGAAAATGATCAGTAAATATTTCAAACAGGTGCTGACTTTTGCCATTTTCTCTGTGATAATGCAGAACAAGAAGAGCAGCAGTTGATTGTAGTTTGAGGCTTTTAGAACTGTGATGTTTTCTTCCCAAAAAGGCAAAGTGGATTTAACTAAATCCATTTAGTGGGCAGTACTTGCAGTAAATCATAATAAAAACATAATTCTGTACTGAGGCCAAAAATGTGCTGTGTTTCAAGCCTATATCTTGTAATGCTGGAAACCCCCACTCCCCCTTAAATTTTGCAATACATTTTGAGTTTGTGGCAGAACTACTTGGATGTGTCAGCTACCATGAAGATGTACACCAGACTTTTAATAAAATAGGTCTAGTACAATTACTAGGACTAAGCTATAACATTCACCTGGTGGGTAATAAGACAGCAGGTACAGAAATGAACCTGGGCACTGGTTTAGAAATACACTTTAATTTACATTTAAAACCTGATTTTTTCACTCATACTCTATGATTCACTAGGAGCTGACAATCCCAAAACATGCATGTGATGTTTGCTGAGCAGTTTCAGTATGAAATGTGTTTGTAACAGATACAGGTGGGTTACTATACTGTAGAGTTGAGCGTGCTGGGGGTTCCAAGCGGGCATCTGTAAAATAATGAGGCAGACAAAACTTGAGGTTGAAAGACACTTCAAGTGCCATTTATTGCTCTTTTATGAACCCTGAAAAACTCGACCCAAGCAGCTGCGCTGTTCATCCTAATATAGCCCAACCATTGGCCAACTAACGTTTTGCCTAATTAGCATGCTAGCTCCCCAATCCTCAACTAACTATAGCCTACTCCCACCCAATCCCAGCTGTACACAGTCGGCACCCACACATCAATCATACCTCACTAATACACTACACAATGCAAGGCATCTAACTGTGTGTTTATCCATTCCTCCCCCCACCCCCCCCCCCCCCCCCAGTCCGCATCTGTCTTTGATAACCGCCCCACCGCTACAATATATTAACCCTTTAAAAAGAATTGTTGTTATTTATTGTGTAATCAAGGTAATAGTAATCAATTAATAAACTAAAATGTGAGCCAGAGATGGT
This sequence comes from Polyodon spathula, assembly GCF_017654505.1. NCBI lineage: Eukaryota > Metazoa > Chordata > Actinopteri > Acipenseriformes > Polyodontidae > Polyodon > Polyodon spathula. The sequence continues at coordinate 4,302,823 of NC_054540.1, forward strand.
GGTCCTGCAAACAGCTGAATACACCCACTGACCCTCGCACAAATGTTCCAGAGAGAGGCAAGCAAGCCGGAACCAGTCACCAAGTTTAAATACCGATCAGCACAAAGTTAGGATGGGGTGGGGGCGGGGACACGACAAATCCAATAGGAATACACATTCACACACAAATCACAAGCAAACAGTTATGTTATGACTTTATTAAAAAAAAAAAAAAAAAAAAAACAGTAAACAGCATAAGTTATGCAAATGAAAAAGGAAAGTCCCCGAAGGCGAAACACCCACAGCAGTGTCTTTCCTTCACCTGGGAGCCCATTAGGGTGATCAAACACTTCTCCAGCATTTCTCAGACTGTAATGTAATGCATACAAAAATTTGTGAAGCTACTTAAAATATTTTGCACATTTTTAAAAAAGATGTACACACATTAAGTACATTGTAACCATACATGATAACATTGTAATGTTGTGCAAGTGCACATGCAATTACCATGTGCATACACAATAATTAGAGACACTTAATGTAAATTTGTTACCAATATATATATATATATATATATATATATATATATATATATATATATATATATATATATATATATATATATATATACACACACACATTGACAATAGTGAGCCACAAAGAAGCAAGCTTAGAAGACTGTAACGTGCAGGATCTCTGAAGTCTCGAATGATAGTGGAGGCGTTTTAGAGACTTGAGTGTCTACTATCACCTCCGTTAAAAAGACTGAACCACATAGCGATAAAACAATTACCAATTACTAAACTTTCTCTTTTCCACCTTCAATATTTACGTTTCTATAAATGTAAAGTTATAGAAAATAAATATATATATATAAAAAAAAAAAACATCTAGGGGTGGAAGTTTAGGACCACGTTTACAGGGTTCATGATCAAATCAAATCTCACTGCAAAATAGCATAGCCAAAGCTGAATCCAAGTACTATGGCATAACCCTGGTCCATCATTTCATATACTAAATACAAGGCTGAAAAAAGAAAAGAAACAAAAAGAAAAGAAAACAGAAAAGCAGTTATTTACGTTTTTGATTTTAATTAAGACAAATTTATATTGGTGCCCACAGGATGTAATAATAATAATAATAATAATAATAATTGTGTAAAAAAACAGCAAATAAGACGACATTGATAAAAGATTAATTAAAATGATTGCTGTACTTACTCTGTTATACACCCTGTTGAAATGTTGTGTATACATGGAGTTTTCTTGGCAGAAATTCCAAATAAATTATTAAGACAGTAACATGGAAAACTCCCCTCCCTCTTAAGACACCCACACAGACCCAAAAAAATGTGCAGCATATCCCTCAGTTTGCAGACTGCATTTAACAAACATTTTGCTGCTTGGAGCATGTCCACATCCTCACATGCTGTGGCTTGTCTAGCTGATGGAGAGTGCTGGAGTTTGGTCCTGGAAAGCACAAGGCAAGCGGAACACAGTGGTGCACGCCCAGGTTTTTAGTTTTGCATTTTGTAACAAGAACAAAGAACATTTATTCCTTTTCAGACTGGAGTAAAAGTTCTCAGAATACATTAATTTTACAAAAATTCAGAAAGAAGCTGGAGTAGTTCCGAAAAAAAGTGCTTGAAATAAGTAGTTTTTTTGTAAAGGAAAGTGTTTACCATCTGCATTTGTTCCACGATGGCTGTCATCTCAGAGCCTTTTCTATTAAGTGGAACATGTTTTTCAAAGGCTGCTTTAAGTGTCTCAAATGCCTTGAGTAATAAAACAAAAACAGAAAAAGTGTCACATGGCTCAGTTATGAAACCCATCCATTCTGAATGCATAACCAGCCTAAAAACACACAAACACCACTCCCCCTGAACCATCACGAAATTACCCATCAAGTGCCATGGGTCTCCCTGGAGGGCATCTTACTTTGTCATTTTTTAGAATATTTTTAACTGGCATCTACCTGTTATTACATTTTCACTTTAACTATATTGTTATGATAACTTACTCTAATTGTGTTAAACACAAGTCTAAATGTAATGTATGTTATGACATAAATACAGCTTGTGTTCTGAGTTTTTGAAAAACAATTGAATTTACCACATACAGTATTCCTGTTGCAACTTATATCATATGAAAATATGAAAGGAAATTGTGTGGCCTTTCATTTGATATAAGTTACATGCATGCAGCACAAACTAGCCGGTAGTTAAACATACATAAATGAAAACAATGAAAAACAGGTAGTAATAGGTCTGAGTTTAAATAGTTAGATCACTTCATGTAAAGAATTACCTATATGTTTGATATATCTCTCGTGTGGGATCTGAAGATCGCTGTGGGGTCTTTGAGCCTCTGACCGCCTGATTTAAAAAATGGTGTATTGAAGGAATGCTGGACATATGGCCTGTGACTTGGTGCTTGGTGTACGCGTGCGGCATAGAGATTTGAAATCTGTAAACCTGTACTTTAGATTTGAAAGCGGCCATACTTATCCCCATAATCAGAAGAGTGAGGAAGCTGATTAATAATCCAATGAAAAACTGCTCACTCCACACTCCACTTTTGTGTCATATCCCTCACACAGTGACCACCATACTTAACCACTTCTGTGAGTTTGTGTGTGATTGCAGTGCCAGCATTTTCTTTATGGCCAGACACAGAGATGGCTGTGTACATACAACACAATTTGAAAGTAAAAAAATAAATAAAAAAACAACATGTTTTTGTTTGGTTTAATAAAATGTCCTGAATTCAATTTTTTCTGTCATTGTTATAGAGATACCATTTCGCACAGTCCTCTTGCCCCAAATAAGATAACGTCTCTTATAACAATGAGATCACATTATGAACATTATGAACATTATGATCATTATGAACATTATGAACATCGGGGATAGAGCACACTTCAGCAGTCAATGTTTTCTTTTAGCTCTGGCCCACATAAGTATGCTTTCATTGTGCAGTCCACATAAAGTAACAAACACACACCCATACACAGCCAGACATTGACAATACAGAGACAATAAATACAAGACCTGTAAAACGAAAGGAATTGTTCCCCAAAAATCCTCATTTTATATGGATCATCTGTTAAAAAGGAGGAAACATAGTCTGAGAGAGGCAATTCATAGAACTATTTCACATGGAATGGGTACCTTTAGACTACTATCAAAATACAATAGGTTCAAGAGAGACCTTTAGATTAGCCAGAAATTGCACAGCATGTGGTTATATCACAACCTTTTCATTGTAGAATACACTTTGCTAGGGTTGTTGTGTTTTACACTGTACAATATATAGAATACCAGTCCGGCTTATCAATGGCAGTGTGACAGAGAGCTAATTAATTTGAGTCAACAATCTCCCTCCTGACCTGTGAGGGCGCTGTGTAACAGGGACAGTGTGCCCCGGACTGGATGGTTTGGCCGTTCATTCCACGGTCAGTCGGAAGTCGGCCATCCAGAAAGCGAGTGGCGTCACAATACCAGAAGTCATCGCCTTACTGTGGTAGGTGATGTGTCAGTCATGGATTGGAGGATGTGTGATTGCACTTGATACCGAAGGGGGCGTGACTGAAGGTATATCAGGAGATGTGGTCGAGTGATCTGTTCCTTTGTTATGCTTATGGAAAGACCTGTAAAGGACGTACGAGTGTGATTTAACTGTGAGTGTTTTTCATGTTGTTTTGTCTGTCTATTAACAATTGTATTTGTCATTGTTAGACTGCTAAACTATCCGGGAGCTGTCTCTAAAAGCCAGCACCAACCCTGCTCTATTGTTTTGCTAACAACCATATAATTCATCACTTCCACTAGGAGCACTCACTATTAGACTTGTGATAATGTGTGTGTGTATAAATTGTGTGTCTTTATTACGGTTATTATTATTTTGGGATTGAGCCCAGTGGGTTTTAACTGTGCCATACGTATTGTTGTGTAAGGCTAGTTACTGTTATTTGCAGCACAAATAAAGAGCTGTTTTTCATTGTGAACTGTGTTGTGTTTGATATTACTGAGCACTGCATCACATAGGCCATTGTTTAACTATAGCTACTATCCACGAAATGTATATGGAACATAAGTTCAGCTTAGCAATGGTTAAATATTGAGACCCTGTAATAGAGTACTATACATCAACACATGCATATCTATTCATTACAAACATGGCATTCTAGACTTAGGAAGGTACAGCTCTGTAACTACAGCTATTGCCAAAAGTTTTGCAAAAGTCTACCGGAAGCAATAATAGTAGTACAGTACTTCATGTTAGATTTTTAAATGGCACATTTTCCAATTTGTGTCAGGTTTTATTGAAGTATATGGAAAACGACTGTAATTCAGTATGTTAATGTAACATAATTCAGCAGGTTTCATTGACTTTATGAAGCAAAATGAGTTAATTCTATAGGGAGGTGCATTCACTTTTAAAATCCCTGCAATAATACAACTCCAAACCTGGTGTTTTAAGAAACAATGTTTGCACGTTTGGTTTTGTGAAGCAACGCGGAGGCAGACCAATGCAGTCCCACTTTGCTCATTTGCACATTCTCATGATGACATCACATCTTCGTAACCCAGGCCTCGTGCGGTGCAAACTGAGTCAACAGCACAGAGACCAAAGCATAGAAGAAATAAGACAGGGATCAATTTGTTTATGTGGACTGAAGGAGAAGCATTGGCAGGAGGTTCACAGCAATTTCAAAACACGATTTTAACAAATGTGTAACAAATGTTTCAGTTTGTTGGTCCTGTACCTTTAGTTCATTGTTAAGTAAAGTAATGCAAACTGAATAGTGCTACCGTGTTTAAATTGCCTTAGTTCTAACTTGTATTATAATGTAAGTCTCAATCCTGGTAAAGCTGCCGTTCTGTTGTAATGCTTACTGTTCTTAGGTTTATTTATTGATTTGATTAGTGCACGCTTTAAGTTTGACACTTTGTCATTGATTTGTATCATGTTATGTTGGCTTCTCCACTCGTTTCTTTATCTGCCTTATTGGGCACTGACTAATTGAATTATTGATCAATTTACACACCTGAATATAAACAGCACATGTTGTTGCAGATGGGATGGCCATCCTGCAGGTTGTGTTTGTCTGTGCAGGACAAAGTAATCTAGTCAATTGAGCATTACTAGATGAACAGCACTAGGCTTCTGATTGGATTGCTACTGTCACTTTTTTTTTTTTCTGGGCTGAGAATCTTTTGGTTCTCTGCTTAACGATAATTCTCTGTATTTCTTATACTGAGCTGTTTAATCATTCGATAAAAACAAAGGACCGCATTCACAAAGCATTTATCACCAAGCAAAGGCAATGTCTTTTTTTTTTTTTTTTTTTTTTTAAAGAAAACATAACGTTGATGTTAAAAAGCCTTTAATAAATAATTTCAGTTTCTGGCTAGCTCTGTCCCATTTGCAGATTAACTTGTTGCACATATAGCACTGTGGCAATGCTTTGTGAGTACCATCCAGCATGTAAGTGTATTGACGTTAATCACATCACCACGGTTACTGTTCCTGTCTGAGTGACACAACCTATATGGGTGGTTCTCGTTTTCTAGGTCACTTTAAAAAATGGCTCTTGTTTGATGTCCCCGTTCTATTGAAAAATATAGAACATTTACTACAACTAACAGAAGCACCTAAATCAAGAATGTGTACACTTATTTGTTTACTTTCTTCGCAATCTTCTTTAACATTACGTTATACCAAACTGTTTATTTTTGATCTTGTGACTTTTCTTTCTTTTGACTTGGTTTCTCTATAGAAATTCTATTTTGACTTTATTTTGTACAATGCTTTGTATGAAAGGCATTATATAAATAACTTTTGACTTGATTGTTTGATTGTGAATGAGTGAAAAGTGTTATCAGATTCATTCTGTGGGTTTAAATGTGTGACACACAAGTGTTTTCTCAACCCCCTCCACTCATTTCCAATGAAATAGCTTTGGTTAATCTGGTTTTCTCTGTAATCATGTGGTGTGTGTGTGTGTGTTTTTTTTTTTGCACAATGCAGGGGTGGTTGGGTATTTCCAGACTCAAAAACAAACTGGTATGAACCAAATGTTTCCATCACTGCCAATTGAGGTTAATAAAATAAATAGGTATACACAAAAGGGTTAAATTATATTTTAAAAATGTATTCCAGGTCGTTTCAGACAAAAGCCATTTAGCAAGTATGTAGGAAGAAAAGTAAAGAACAGGGCAGCAAACGCTTTACTTATACAGTGTGTATATAAAGAATACATCTGTTTTGATATTTTCAGCATACTGTATAGCGTGCTTGGTTAAATTTGTCCCTTTACGAATATAGTACAATCAGTAAGACACTGGTTTTGCATTGATCTCGGGCTAAAATACAGATTTTATTTGTACTTCACACCTGTCAATTATGTGATAAGTGAAAGCCATTTAAAACATGTTCTGAGAAGGGTTTCACTGGAATTAAACATCTTTAATTTCAGTTTAAGATATCTAAAAATGACAGCTACCACCTGAATCCCCTACTGATAGCATATTGAAAACAAATCCCATCTGCAAAGGAGTAATATCTTTAATATGCAACATTATCTCCACTCTACACCGTCCCTCATTAGATATGTTGAAAAAACAGTGCGAGCAAGATCTTGATGGTGCATTCCCAGAACATGAGTGGAATAGTGTTCTATCAAGGGTACACTCTTCCTTTATCTGTGCTAGACACACACGTACAATTTAGAATTTTGTACTGCATACATATGTGCAAAACCAGACTAGCCAAGGTCGTCCCAGACCTTGACCCAGCCTGTGAAAGAAGGAAACAGGCTCCAGCCACTCTGTCACATGTTATGGTCTTGTCCTAAGTTGGCTCATTTCTGGGTCTCAATTTTTAAGATCTTCTCGCAAATGAACCAGATGTCTATTGATCCTACCCCCCTTATTGCTGTATTATGTGTGATCCTCAATGGTATCTTGTGCATGAAGGGGGAAGCAGACTCCTTGCCATTTGTTGACTTACTGGCCAGACATCTCATATTGCTAAACTGGAAGCAAGCTGCCCACCCTCTTTTACCCGTTGGACCAGGGATGCTCTACATTTTCTAAAACTTGAGAAAGCGAGATACACCTTGCAAGATTCAACAGATAAATCTGACACTGCCTGGCAGCCTTTTATAATGCACTTTAAAAACAAGGGGGGTATAGAGGTCCAACGATTTAGGACATGCTGCTATAACCAGCTTCTTTATTATTATTGCTATTAATATTATTACTTTTCACATAATATATATATATATATAATAATAATATTATATAATATATATATATATATATCTGATCTATATATATATATATATATATATATATATATATATATATATATATATGTGTGCACTGTATGGCTGTTTTACTCCCCTGACCCCCTCCCCTCCCTGATGTCCAGTTTTTTGCTTATTGTAAAATAATTTAATGCTTTCATAAATTCATCTTTTGTATTTCCTGAAAAATCAATGAAAGCATTATATACATATATATAAATGAAATAGATCAAATTGATTTACAGATATCTTGAAATAATGTTTTACCAGCATGGCCAAACTGTCATATAGAGATTATTCTAAATCATTTTAAGATATCTCAAAAAACAACCT